>NC_060185.1:30156565-30187291 GCF_021184085.1 Oncorhynchus gorbuscha
TCATCCCACTGGCCATCATTACCCACTGTCCTTCATTACCACTGTCCTTCATTACCACTGTCCTTCATTAGCACTGTTATTCATACCACTGTGCTTCATCACCACTGTTCTTCATTACCACTGTCCCTCATCACCACTGTCACTACATCACCACTGTCCATCATTACCACTGTCCATCATTACCACTGTCCTTCATCACCACTGTCCTTCATCCCACTGGCCATCATTACCACTGTCCTTCATTAGCACTGTCCTTCATTACCACTGTCCATCATTACCACTGTCCATCATTACTACTGTCCATCATTACCACTGTCCTTCATTACAACTGTTCATTATTACCACTGTCCTTCATCACCACTGTTCTTCATTGCCACTGTCCTTCATTAGCACTGTCCTTCATTACCACTGTCCTTTATTACCACTGTCCTTTATTACTGTCCATCATTACCACTGTCCATCATTACTACTGTCCTTCATCCCACTGGCCATCAAATACCTGTCTTTCATTACCACTGTCCATCATTACTACTGTCCTTCATCACCACTGTACTTCTCATTACCACTTTGTCATCATTACCACTGTCCTTCATCACCACTGTCCTTCATTAGCACTGTCCTTCATTAGCACTGTCCTTCATTACCACTGTCCTTATGCTACCACTGTCATCATTACCACTGTCCATCATTACCACTGTCCTTCATCCACTGGCCATCATTACCACTGTCCTTCATCCCACTGGCCATCATTACCACTGTCTTTCATTACTTATGTCCTTCATTACCACTGTCCATCATTACCACTGTCCTTCATCAGCACTGTCTTCATCCCACTGGCCATCTGTTACCCCTGTCCTTCATCCCACTGTACTTCATCCTGTACATCATTACTGTCTTTCATTAGCACTGTCCTTCATTAGCACTGTCCTTCTTCATTAATACTGGCCATCATCACCACTGTCCTTCATCCCACTCAACATTATTAGCCAATGTCTCATTAGTACTGTCTCATTACCACTGTTCTTCTATTAGCACGGTCTCATTACTACACTGTCCATCATTACCACTGTCCTTCATCCCACTGTCCACCATTACTACTGTTCTGCATTAGCACTGTCCTTCATTACTACTACTGTCTCATTACCACTGTCCTTCATTACAACTGTCTATTATTACCATTGTATTTATCCTACTACACATTACTGTTCTACATTACTGTCTATCATTACTACTGTCTCTTCTTACAGCACTCGTTCAATATTACTATCATTGTCTCATTACCACTGTCCATTGTCATTACTGTCTCTACAGTGGCCACCCTTATTAGTACTGTCTGCTATTACTATCATGGTCTTTCATTACTCACTGTCTCAATACCACTGTCTCTTCATCACTACTGTCTCATCCCACTGGCTATCATTACCATACTGTTCTTTGCTGACATTGTCCTTCATCACCACTGTCCATCATTACAACTGTTCATTATTACCACTGTCCTTCATCACCACTGTGCTTCATTACAACTGTTCATTATTACCACTGTCCTTCATCACCACTGTCCTTCATCCCACTGTCCATCATTACCACTGTCCTTCATTACCACTGTCCTTCATTAGCACTGTCCTTCATTAGCACTGTCCTTCATTAGCACTGTCCTTCATTAGCACTGTCCATCATTAGCACTGTCCATCATTAGCACTGTCCTTCATCCCACTGGCCATCATTACCACTGTCCTTCATTAGCACTGACCTTCATTACCACTGTCCTTCATTACCACTGTCCTTCATTACCACTGTTCTTCATTACCACTGTCCTTCATTACCACTGTCCATCATTACCACTGTCCATCATTACCACTGTTCTTCATTACCACTGTCCATCATTACCACTGTCCTTCATTACCACTGTCCATCATTACCACTGTCCTTCATTACCACTGTCCTTCATTACCACTGTTCTTATTACTACTGTTCATTATTACTACTGTCTCATCCTACTGGCTATCATTACTACTGTCTTTGTCATACTGTCCATCATTACTACTATTCTTATCACTACTGTATTTCTCATCTCACTGGCCATCATTGGTCATTTATCCACTACTGTCTCATTAGCACTGTCCTTCATTAGCACTGTCCTTCTATTACTACTCGTCTTTCATTACCACTCTTCGCCGTCCATCATTACCACTGTCCTTCATCCCACTGTCCATCATTCCCACTGGCCATCATTACCACTGTCCTTCATCCCACTGGCTTCATTACCACTGTCTTTCATTAGCACCATCCTTCATTACCACTGTCCATCATTACCACTGTCCTTCATTACCACTGTTATTCATTACCACTGTCCATCATTACCACTGTCCATCATCACCACTGTACTTCATCCCACTGGCCATCATTACCACTGTCTTTCATTACCACTGTCCTTCATTACCCACTGTTATTCATCCACTGTTATTCATTACCTGCTTCATCCCACTGGCCATCATTACCACTGTCCTTCATTAGCACTGTCATCATTACCACTGTCCTTCATCACCACTGTCCATCATTACCACTGTCCTTCATCACCACTGTCCTTCATTAGCACTGTCCTTCATTACCACTGTCCATCATTACCACTGTCCTTCATCACCACTGTCCTTCATCACCACTGGCCATCATTACCACTGTCCTTCATTAGCACTGTCCTTCATTACTGTCATCATTACCACTGTCCATCATTACCATTGTCCTTCATCCCACTGGCCATCATTACCACGGTTTCATTACCACTGTCATCATTGCCACTGTCCATCATTACCACTGTCCATCATTACCACTGTCCTTCATTACCACTGTCCTTCATTACAACTGTTCATTACCACTGTCCTTCATCACCACTGTGCTTCATTACAACTTTAATTTCATTATTACCACTGTCCTTCATCACCACTGTCCTTCTGTCCCACTGTCCATCATTACCACTGTCCTTCATTACCACTGTCCTTCATTAGCACTGTCCTTCATTAGCACTGTCCTTCATTAGCACTGTCCATCATTAGCACTGTCCATCATTAGCACTGTCCATCATTAGCACTGTCCTTCATCCCACTGGTCATCATTACCACTGACCTTCATTACCACTGTCCTTCATTACCACTGTCCTTCATTAGGCACTGTTCTTCATTTACTGTCCTTCATTACCACTGTCCATCATTACCACTGTTCTTCATTACCACTGTCCTTCATTACCACTGTCCATCATTACCACTGTCCTTCATCCCCACTGTTCTTCATCCCACTGGCCAACATTAGCACTGTCCATCATTAGCACTGTCCATCATTACCACTGTCCTTCATTAGCACTGTCCTTCATTACCACTGTCCTTCATTACCACTGTTCTTCATTACCACTGTCCATCATTACCACTGTCCTTCATCCCACTGTCCTTCATCCCACTGTCCATCATTACCACTGTCCCTCATTAGCACTGTCCTTCATTACCACTGTTCATCATTACCACTGTCCATCATTACCACTGTCCTTCATTACCACTGTCCATCATTACCACTGTCCATCTTACCACTGTCCTTCATCCACTGTCGCTTCATCCCACTGGCCATCATTACCACTGTCCTTCATTACCACTGTCCTTCATTACCACTGTCCTTCATTACCACTGTTATTCATTACCTGTACTTCATCCCACTGGCCATCATTACCACTGTCCTTCATTAGCACTGTCCTTCATTAGCACTGTCCTTCATTAGCACTGTCCTTCATCACCACTGTTCTTCATCACCACTGTCCCTCATCACCACTGTCCTTCATCACCACTGTCCATCATTACCACTGTCCATCATTACCACTGTCCTTCATCACCACTGTCCTTCATCCCACTGGCCATCATTACCACTGTCCTTCATTAGCACTGTCCTTCATTACCACTGTCCATCATTACCACTGTCCATCATTACCACTGTCCATCATTACCATTGTCCTTCATCCCACTGGCCATCATTACCACTGTCCTTCATTACCACTGTCCATCATTGCCACTGTCCTTCATCACCACTGTACTTCATCCCACTGGCCATCATTACCACTGTCCTTCATTACCACTGTCCTTCATTACCACTGTCCTTCATCACCACTGTCCCTCATCACCACTGTCCCTCATCACCACTGTCCTTCATCACCACTGTCCATCATTAGCACTGTCCTTCATTAGCACTGTCCATCATTAGCACTGTCCATCATTAGCACTGTCCATCATTAGCACTGTCTTCATCCCACTGGCCATCATTACCACTGTCCTTCATTAGCACTGACCTTCATTACCACTGTCCTTCATTACCACTGTCCTTCATTACCACTGTCCTTCATTACCACTGTGCTTCATTACAACTGTTCATTATTACCACTGTCCTTCATCACCACTGTCCGTCATCCCACTGTCCATCATTACCACTGTCCTTCATTACCACTGTCCTTCATTAGCACTGTCCTTCATTAGCACTGTCCTTCATTAGCACTGTCCTTCATTAGCACTGTCCTTCATTAGCACTGTCCATCATTAGCACTGTCCATCATTAGCACTGTCCTTCATCCCACTGGCCATCATTACCACTGTCCTTCATTAGCACTGACCTTCATTACCACTGTCCTTCATTACCACTGTCCTTCATTACCACTGTTCTTCATTACCACTGTCCTTCATTACCACTGTCCATCATTACCACTGTCCTTCATCCCACTGTTCTTCATCCCACTGGCCAACATTAGCACTGTCCATCATTACCACTGTCCATCATTACCACTGTCCTTCATTAGCACTGTCCTTCATTACCACTGTCCTTCATTACCACTGTTCTTCATTACCACTGTCCATCATTACCACTGTCCTTCATCCCACTGTCCTTCATCCCACTGTCCATCATTACCACTGTCCCTCATTAGCACTGTCCTTCATTACCACTGTCCATCATTACCACTGTCCATCATTACCACTGTCCTTCATTACAACTGTCCTTCATTAGCACTGTCCTTCATTAGCACTGTCCTTCATTACCACTGTCCTTCATCACCACTGTCCCTCATCACCACTGTCCCTCATTAGCACTGTCCTTCATTACCACTGTCCATCATTGCCACTGTCCTTCATCACAACTGTACTTCATCCCACTGGCCATCATTACCACTGTCCTTCATTACCACTGTCCTTCATTACCACTGTCCTTCATCACCACTGTCCCTCATCACCACTGTCCCTCATCACCACTGTCCTTCATCACCACTGTCCATCATCACCACTGTCCTTCATTAGCACTGTCCATCATTAGCACTGTCCATCATTAGCACTGTCCTTCATCCCACTGGCCATCATTACCACTGTCCTTCATTAGCACTGACCTTCATTACCACTGTCCTTCATTACCACTGTGCTTCATTACAACTGTTCATTATTACCACTGTCCTTCATCACCACTGTCCGTCATCCCACTGTCCATCATTACCACTGTCCTTCATTACCACTGTCCTTCATTAGCACTGTCCTTCATTAGCACTGTCCTTCATTAGCACTGTCCTTCATTAGCACTGTCCTTCATTAGCACTGTCCATCATTAGCACTGTCCATCATTAGCACTGTCCTTCATCCCACTGGCCATCATTACCACAGTCCTTCATTAGCACTGACCTTCATTACCACTGTCCTTCATTACCACTGTCCTTCATTACCACTGTTCTTCATTACCACTGTCCTTCATTACCACTGTCCATCATTACCACTGTCCTTCATCCCACTGTTCTTCATCCCACTGGCCAACATTAGCACTGTCCATCATTACCACTGTCCTTCATTAGCACTGTCCTTCATTACCACTGTCCTTCATTACCACTGTTCTTCATTACCACTGTCCATCATTACCACTGTCCTTCATCCCACTGTCCTTCATCCCACTGTCCATCATTACCACTGTCCCTCATTAGCACTGTCCTTCATTACCACTGTCCATCATTACCACTGTCCATCATTACCACTGTCCTTCATTACCACTGTCCTTCATTAGCACTGTCCTTCATTAGCACTGTCCTTCATTACCACTGTCCTTCATTACCACTGTCCTTCATTACCACTGTCCATCATTACCACTGTCCTTCATCCCACTGTCCTTCATCCCACTGGCCATCATTACCACTGTCCTTCATTACCACTGTCCTTCATTACCACTGTCCTTCATTACCACTGTTATTCATCCCACTGGCCATCATTACCACTGTCCTTCATTAGCACTGTCCTTCATTAGCACTGTCCTTCATTACCACTGTCCTTCATTACCACTGTCCTTCATCACCACTGTCCCTCATTACCACTGTCCTTCATCACCACTGTCCATCATTACCACTGTCCTTCATTAGCACTGTCCTTCATTAGCACTGTCCTTCATTACCACTGTCCTTCATCACCACTGTCCTTCATCACCACTGTCCATCATTACCACTGTCCTTCATCACCACTGTCCTTCATCCCACTGGCCATCATTACCACTGTCCTTCATTAGCACTGTCCTTCATTAGCACTGTCCATCATTACCACTGTCCATCATTACCACTGTCCATCATTACCATTGTCCTTCATCCCACTGGCCATCATTACCACTGTCCTTCATTACCACTGTCCATCATTGCCACTGTCCTTCATCACCACTGTACTTCATCCCACTGGCCATCATTACCACTGTCCTTCATTACCACTGTCCTTCATTACCACTGTCCTTCATCACCACTGTTCTTCATTACCACTGTACTTCATCCCACTGGCCATCATTAGCACTGTCCTTCATTAGCACTGTCCTTCATTACCATTGTCCATCATTACCACGGTCCTTCATTAGCACGGTCCTTCATTAGCACTGTCCATCATTACCACTGTCCATCATTACCACTGTCCATCATTACCACTGTCCTTTATTAGCACTGTCCTTTATTAGCACTGTCCTTCATTACCACTGTCCATCATTACCACTGTCCATCATTACCACTGTCCATCATTACCACTGTCCATCATTACCACTGTCCTTCATCCCACTGGCCATCATTACCACTGTCCTTCATCACCACTGTCTTTCATTACCAATGTCCTTCATTACCACTGCCCTTCATCACCACTGTCCTTCATTACCACTGTCCATCATTGCCACTGTCCATCATTTTCACTGTCCATCATTACCACTGTCCATCATTACCACTGTCCATCATTACCACTGTCCATCATTACCACTGTCCTTCATTACCACTGTCCTTCATTACCACTGTCCTTCATTACCACTGTCCTTAAATTGGTTTTAAACAGAGTGAGGGTCTAAAGTGTCCCTGCTATATTAAGACCAGCTGGCTGACTGGGGTGGGACATGGCACCCAGGACAAACACACGTGTGGTCTGAACACTGTTCTAATGGTTTACCAGATGTCAGTCACTGGCAGCTACAGGATGTGTACAGCTGTGCTTCAGCCAAGTCAAAGCCCTTAGTCATGCTGCTCAGCTTACCCCAGTCCGTACTGAAGCTCTCCAGTTGGAAGCTGTGAGTCCGAAATAATGTTTTAAGTTGTCTTTCCCCCTTTGCTCTGACAGGATGGAGAGGAGACATGGGGCTGCCGCTAAGCTCCAGAAAGGGAGATTTAGATATCCCAAGGGAATGTTTAGGAAATCAAGGCCAACTTTTTTTAGGTTACCGATTCCCAAATAAGTTTGGTTTTTGCAGCGTGATGGACATCAATCAAAGCATGTTACCAGACCTGGGTTCCAATAGTATTTGTTTTCTTTAAAATACATTGCTCTCTGCAATTGATTGAATCGGGGCCTTACATGAGTGCTGTAAGAATGGTTAGGTTAAGCCCAGCTTGTTTTTCTCTCCTGTTAGTATACTCCTGCAGCATGGTTTACAGAGGAAACTAACAACAGCGGGTTGACTGCAGTCCCCCACAGACAAAAGACAGAGAGAAGACTGAGTGAATGAGAAAGAAAGAAAGAAAAGTGAGAAAGAGAGAGGAACACAAATAGCCCTATTCACAGAGGACAGGTGTGTCACTAACTGACAGCCAGGGTTGGTGGGCCTATAGGGGGAGGTTGGTGGGGGTGATAGGGGTGTAATGGGGGCTTTAGTGAAGTCTGTCAGGAAGTTACCCCTGGCTGCTGACATCACCAGTAAAAACACATCCCGAACTACTGGACTGTTTAATTGCTATTCATGAATTAAACATCAGTTATTTGTTGCGTGTGTTATTTTCTTGCTTACCCTAAAGCCGTGCAGTACAAGGGTTGCTGCTCAGCATTACAGTAGAAAGGCTGCCATTTGTTGTGCTGTCTGTTGGTATTAATAATAGATTATTTTAGATGAGAAGGTTTTGACCTGGAGATTTTAAAAGCCTCTAAAACGAAAGTTGGTGGAGGGAGGGAGGGAGGGAGCGAGGGAGGGAGGGAGGCAGGCAGGCAGGCAGGCAGGTCATTTGAGGATAGGCATCAACACAGTACAGACCTTCTGAATGAAGTATTTCGCTGGATGAATCCCCGTGAGTCCAAATTATGTGCATGTCGCCAAACAATGTTTATTCACAAGGCTTGGGCCTGCCTACTTATCTCAACAGGCATTCTGTGGTGCATCCAGACTCTAATCTCTCTCTGTGAAACACTATATTAGGCTGAAACATTCGTAAGAAAAATAAGTTGTATAACTAACATGAGCCTTATTCAATGCAGTGCTATGTTATGTTCTGAGCATAGACATGTACTATGTAGAACTTACAGTTCATGATTCTGTAGTCCTATCAAAATTACTGAGCCATGTCTATTCAACATAAAAAATGTCTGCAATGTTCTTTGGGGCGGCAGGGAGCCTAGTGGTTAGAGCGTTGGGCCAGTAACTGAAAGGTTGCTGGATCGAATCCCCGAGCTAACAAGGTAAAACATGTCGTTCTGCCCCTGAACAAGGCAGTTAACCTACTGTTCCCCGGTAGGCCAATATTGTAAACAATATTTTTTTCTTAACTGACTTGCCTAGTTAAATAAAGGTTAAATAAAAAATACAATAATTATTGATAGGCCTATTTCTCTTAACCACCCCTTAATTTCACTCCTCTCAACATCAGTTCTCGTTTCTCGACGTAGCTTCTTCTCTACCCGTTAATTCCCTTCTCCCGAAGCATCAGTTTTTAATTTGCTTTTTAATTAGCTTCTATACTTGGAGTTTGTTTTCCAACTGCATTATTGTCATCACCAGTATCCATGGGGGTGGGTCTATGCCCTCCCAAGCCCACCTATGGCTGCACCCCTGCCAAGTCATGTGAAATCCATAGATTAGGGCCTCATTTATTTCAATTGACTGATTCCTTATATGAACTGTAACTCAGCAAAATCTTTGAAATTGTTGCATGTTGCATTTATATTTTTGTTCACTGTAGTAATACAGGGTCATACACTGTAGACCTTAATACAGGGTCATACACTGTAGACCTTAATACAGGGTCATACACTGTAGACCTTAATACAGGGTCATACACTGTAGACCTTAATACAGGGTCATACACTGTAGACCTTAATACAGGGTCATACACTGTAGACCTTAATACAGGGTCATACACTGTAGACCTTAATACAGGGTCATATACTGTAGACCTTAATACAGGGTCATACACCGTAGACCTTAATACAGGGTCATATACCGTAGACCTTAATACAGGGTCATATACTGTAGACCTTAATACAGGGTCATATACTGTAGACCTTAATACAGGGTCATTACTGTGGATATAGATACTTTTGTACCTGTTTCCTCCAGCATCTTCACAAGGTCCTTTGCTGTTGTTCTGGGATTGATTTGCTCTTTTCGCACCAAAGTACGTTCATCTCTAGGAGACAGAACGCGTCTCCTGAGCGGTATGACGGCTGCTTGGTCCCATGGTGATTATACTTGCGACTAATGTTTGTACAAATGAACGTGGTACCTCCAGGCGTTTGGAAATTGCTGCCAAGGATGAACCAGACTTGTGGAGGTCTACAATTTTTTCTGAGGTCTTGGCTGATTTCTTTAGATTTTCCCATGATGTCAAGCAAAGACGCACTGAGTTTGAAGGTAGGCCTTGAAATACATCCGCAGGTACACCTCCAATTGACTGATATGATGCCTATCAGAAGCTTCTAAAGCCATAACGACATTTTCTGGAATTTTCCAAGCTGTTTAAAGGCACAGTCTACTTAGTGTATGTAAACGTCTGACCCACTGGAATTGTGATGCAGTGAATTATAAGTGAAATAATCTCTCTGTAAACAATTGTTAGAAAATTACTTTTGTCATGTACGAAGTAGATGTCCTAACCGACTTGCCAAAACTATAGTTTGTTAACAAGAAATGTGTGTAGTGGTTGAAAAACAAGTTTTAATGACTCCAACCAAGGTGTATGGAAATGTTCGACTTCAACTGTAAGTGGATACAACAATGACATCAATGTTTTGTACACTCAGTGCAAATAGATCGATTCAAATAAGGTTTTCTCATCACCTAGGAAAAAGTGTGAAAGCTCAGCTAACTGAAGTGTGAAGGTGTTGGTCCTGTATGGATCAGTTAATTGAGCATGGAGATTGCAGTATCAGGATTATGGTTTAGATTCCCGGGCCAAATGTAAAATGGATCCTCGCATGATTCTAAGTTGATTTGGATAAAGGCTTCTGCAAAATGGCATTTATTAATATTGTTATTATTGTGCAAATGGGGTTCAGAGAGAGTAGAGGTAAGGCTCGGCAGCTTGCTGTTTAAGTAGAGCTAGAATGCCCTATTAGGCCCCATCTCCAAGCAGACAGATTTATAGTATAGCTCTGATCAACCTTTAAACCCTTAAAACCTTTCCTGACACCTTGAGCCAATCTTATCCCATCCTCTACCTCTCTCTCCTCTCCACCCTGTCTGTCTGACATGTGGCACACCAGACAACCTGTCTATGTCTGACATGTGGTACACCAGACAGCCTGTCTGTCTGACTTGTGGTACACCAGACAGCCTGTCTGACACTGTGTTTCTGTTTCCATCCGGTCCGTTGTCACCGAGACGTTGAGTGTTTCTGTTCCCGTCTGGACCTCTGTCACCGAGACGTTGCGTTTCTGTTCCCGTCTGGACCTCTGTCACCGAGACGTTGCGTTTCTGTTCCCGTCTGGACCTCTGTCACCGAGACGTTGTGTTTCTGTTCCCGTCTGGACCTCTGTCACCGAGACGTTGCGTTTCTGTTCCTGTCTGGACCCTCTGTTCCCTGTTCCCCCGTCTGGACCTCTGTCACCAGACGTTGCGTTTCACCTCTGTCACCGAGACGTTGCGTTTCTGTTCCCGTCTGGATAAGACAGCGGACCAGATGTCAGTGGACCAGACATGAACAGAAACGCAACGTCTCAGTGACAGAGGTCCAGACAGGAACAGAAACGCAACGTCTCAGTGACAGTGGACCAGACGAGAACAGAAACGCAACGTCTCGGTGACAGTGGACCAGACGAGATCAGAAACGCAAGATGTGTTTCTGTTACCGCCTGGTCTGCTGTCACCAACAAGATGAAGCAGTTGTCTTTGTGTAATCCAGCCAGTCATAAATCACCCCAAAAGGTTGTACTTTAATCTTTTGGCCACCTTTCGCCGTTGACAGGAGAAATGTTTTTTGGCCTATGAGATAGATTTCATCCTCAGGTACATGTGTTGGACCTCTTCATAAACCACAGAGGGCTCGTAGAGAGAGTCTTTTTAGCAGAGATAGGCAATCAGGTGACATCCTTGCTCTCTGTCCCTGACTCTCCTGACAATAGATCCAATTACAGGGCTTGATTACACTCTCTCTCATCGGACAACACCGTCATATATGACAAATCAAATCACATTTTATTCGTCACATGCTCTGAATACAGCAGGTGTAGACCTTACTGTGAAATGCTTACTTACGTTTTAAGAAAATAGAGTTATGAAAAGATCTACTAAATAAACTAAAGTATGGGCTTGTGTTTGAAAGTGGACATAACTTTGAGCGACTATATGTAGTATAAAGCCATGTTACATTGTTTGACATCCATTGTTTTCAGGAGGCCGGGGAGATTGAGCTTCAAACACATGCCCAGTGAATGAAGGGCACCATACAGACAGATGACTTGGTTCCCTTCTTCTCCCTTCATCTCCTCCATCCTTCATTCTTTGGAGTTGTGAATGAATGGTGTGTGGGGTACAGAAGACATGGTGCCCTCCCCTAATCCCACCCCACTATAGTTCCAGCCAGTAATCCACCCTCTCTGTGAAGTAACCACAAAACTAATCCCAGCCAATACTAAGTTCACAAATTAGCCCCCAAAATATATCAGGGATCGAGAAAAAAGGATGGAATGACAGAAAGGAGAATGGATGGCAGAGAGAGAGAAGTTTACTTATTGTCAAACTCATTTGAGCTAATAGCTCTTTGATTTGTTTTGTGCAGGGACCTTATTTGACTTCCTTATCTACAAGCTGAAGCAGATGAGAGGGGAAATTGGTGGTATTAACGATGCTAGCAGAACACGAAGCTAATCCGTTTTTCTGTCTCAATCTCTAATTGCGTGTCCTTCAGTGGAACAACAGAACACCGACACCACACCGCCGCACCATGCTACTCTGTCATGCTAATATACTCAAATAAAGTTATTACTTCGTGATTCCGGGGATTTTCCATCTCAGCGAAACCCACAGTGCTTTTGAGGTAAAAACATTCCTATTCAGTGGCCCGGAAAATTACGGAATATTGGTGAGAAGTGCAGGATATAATGAAATGGTTTATGAACCAGGCCAGTTCTTCTGAGGGTGTGTTGTCATTTCAGAATCAGCTCTCTCTCACACACACACACCCCTACACCTACATCTGCACCCAGGAGACAATCCCTGGCAATATCCAGGATCATAGCATAATGGTAGAAAGGTAATCACACAGCACCCTCCACACACTGCTGAAGTGATGCTCAGCCATCACTTTGTGGGGTCAATGGTCAGCTACGTACGATGAGTCAGCCTGATGAGGTACTTGTGTGAAGCAGTCCTGAAAGCACCGCCACACACACACACACACACACACACACACACACACACACACACACACACACACACACACACACACACACACACACACACACACACACACACACACACACACACACACACACACACACACACACACACACACACACACACACACACACACACACACACACACACACACACACACACACACACACACAATGAGAGTTAGTTTGTTTTTAATGTTCAGGTGCTTGTTCATGCTGGTATTGAGGTAAGCAGGTAAAGTGTTTTATTTTGTTAAGGTCATATAGTAGCTTGGTTTATGGTGAGATAGGGTTGTAGTATGAGGCATATTTGGTCTTTAGGTGTGAGGATTGCCTTGGGTTTATGACATTTACATTTAAGTCATTTAGCAGACGTTCTTATCCAGAGCGACTTACAAATTGGTGCATTCACCTTATGACATCCAGTGGAACAGTCACTTTACAATAGTGCATCTAAATCTTAAAGGGGGGTTGGGGGGAGAGGGAATACTTATCCTATCCTAGGTATTCCTTAAAGAGGTGGGGTTTCAGGTGTCTCCGGAAGGTGGTGATTGACTCCTCTGTCCTGGCGTCGTGAGGGAGTTTGTTCCACCATTGGGGGCCAGAGCAGCGAACAGTTTTGACTGGGCTGAGCGGGAGCTGTACTTCCTCAGTGGTAGGGAGGCGAGCAGACCAGAGGTGGATGAACGCAGTGCCCTTGTTTGGGTGTAGGGCCTGATCAGAGCCTGGAGGTACTGAGGTGCCGTTCCCCTCACAGCTCCGTAGTCAAGCACCATGGTCTTGTAGCGGATGCGAGCTTCAACTGGAAGCCAGTGGAGAGAACGGAGGAGCGGGGTGACGTGAGAGAACTTGGGAAGGTTGAACACCAGACGGGCTGCGGCGTTCTGGATGATTTGAAGGGTTTAATGGCACAGGCAGGGAGCCCAGCCAACAGCGAGTTGCAGTAATCCAGACGGGAGATGACAAGTGCCTGGATTAGGACCTGCGCCGCTTCCTGTGTGAGGCAGGGTCATACTCTGCGGATGTTGTAGAGCATTAACCTACAGGAACGGGCCACCGCCTTGATGTTGGTTGAGAACGACAGGGTGTTGTCCAGGATCACACCAAGGTTCTTAGCGCTCTGGGAGGAGGACACAATGGAGTTGTCAACCGTGATGGCGAGATCATGGAACGGGCAGTCCTTCCCCGGGAGGAAGAGCAGCTCCGTCTTGCCGAGGTTCAGCTTGAGGTGGTGATCCGTCATCCACACTGATATGTCTGCCAGACATGCAGAGATGCGATTCGCCACCTGGTCATCAGAAGGGGGAAAGGAGAAGATTAGTTGTGTGTCGTCTGCATAGCAATGATAGGAGAGACCATGTGAGGTTATGACAGAGCCAAGTGACTTGGTGTATAGCGAGAATAGGAGAGGGCCTAGAACAGAGCCCTGGGGGACACCAGTGGTGAGAGCGCGTGGTGAGGAGACAGATTCTCGCCACGCCACCTGGTAGGAGCGACCTGTCAGGTAGGACGCAATCCAAGCGTGGGCGCGCCGGAGATGCCCAACTCGGAGAGGGTGGAGAGGAGGATCTGATGGTTCACAGTATCGAAGGCAGCCGATAGATCTAGAAGGATGAGAGCAGAGGAGAGAGTTAGCTGTAGCAGTGCGGAGCGCCTCCGTGATACAGAGGAGAGCAGTCTCAGTTGAATGACTAGTCTTGAAACCTGACTGATTTGGATCAAGAAGGTCATTCTGAGAGAGATAGTGGGAGAGCTGGCCAAGGACGGCACGTTCAAGAGTTTTGGAGAGAAAAGAAAGAAGGGATACTGGTCTGTAATTGTTGACATCGGAGGGATCGAGTGTAGGTTTTTTCAGAAGGGTGCAACTCTCACTCTCTTGAAGACGGAAGGGACGTAGCCAGCGGTCAGTGATGAGTTGATGAGCGAGGTGAGGTAAGGGAGAAGGTCTCCGGAAATGGTCTGGAGAAGAGGGGAGGGTTAGGGTCAAGCGGGCAGGTTGTTGGGCGGCCGGCCGTCACAAGACGCGAGATTTCATCTGGAGAGAGAGGGGAGAAAGAGGTCAGAGCACAGGGTAGGGCAGTGTGAGCAGAACCAGCGGTGTCGTTTGACTTAGCAAACGAGGATCGGATGTCGTCGACCTTCTTTTCAAAATGGTTGATGAAGTCGTCTGCAGAGAGGGGGGAGGGGGAGGAGGATTCAGGAGGCAGGAGAAGGTGGCAAAGAGCTTCCTAGGGTTAGAGGCAGATGCTTGGAATTTTCCGTGGTAGAAAGTGGCTTTAGCAGCAGAGACAGAGGAGGAAAATGTAGAGAGGAGGGAGTGAAAGGATGCCAGGTCCGCAGGGAGGCGAGTTTTCCTCCATTTCCGCTCGGCTGCCCGGAGCCCTGTTCTGTGAGCTCGCAATGAGTCATCGAGCCACGGAGCGGGAGGGGAGGACCGAGCCGGCCTGGAGGATAGGGGACATAGAGAGTCAAAGGATGCAGAGAGGGAGGAGAGGAGGGTTGAGGAGGCAGAATCAGGAGATAGGTTGGAGAAGGTTTGAGCGGAGGGAAGAGATGATAGGATGGAAGAGGAGAGAGTAGCGGGGAGAGGGAGCGAAGGTTGGGACGGCGCGATACCATCCGAGTAGGGGCAGTGTGGGAGGTGTTGGATGAGAGCGAGAGGGAAAAGGATACAAGGTAGTGGTCCGAGACTTGGAGGGGAGTTGCAATGAGGTTAGTGGAAGAACAGCATCTAGTAAAGATGAGGTCGAGCGTATTGCCTGACTTGTGAGTAGGGGGGAAGGTGAGAGGTGAGGTCAAAAGAGGAGAGGAGTGGAAAGAAGGAGGCAGAGAGGAAAGAGTCAAAGGTAGACGTGGGGAGGTTAAAGTCGCCCAGAACTGTGAGAGGTGAGCCGTCCTCAGGAAAGGAGCTTATCAAGGCATCAAGCTCATTGATGAACTCTCCGAGGGAACCTGGAGGGCGATAAATGATAAGGATGTTAAGCTTGAAAGGGCTGGTAACTGTGACAGCATGGAATTCAAAGGAGGCGATAGACAGATGGGTAAGGGGAGAAAGAGAGAATGACCACTTGGGAGAGATGAGGATCCCGGTGCCACCACCCCGCTGACCAGAAGCTCTCGGGGTGTGTGAGAACACGTGGGCGGACGAAGAGAGAGCAGTAGGAGTAGCAGTGTTGTCTGTGGTGATCCATGTTTCCGTTAGTGCCAAGAAGTCGAGGGACTGGAGGGAGGCATAGGCTGAGATGAACTCTGCCTTGTTGACCGCAGATCGGCAATTCCAGAGGCTACCGGAGACCTGGAACTCCACGTGGGTCGTGCGCGCTGGGACCACCAGATTAGGGTGGCCGCGGCCACGCGGTGTGGAGCGTTTGTATGGTCTGTGCAGAGAGGAGAGAACAGGGATAAACAGACACATAGTTAACAGGCTACAGAAGAGGCTACGCTAATGCAAAGGAGATTGGAATGACAAGTGGACTACACGTCTCGAATGTTCAGAAAGTTAAGCTACGTAGCAAGAATCTTATTGACTAAAATGATTAAAATGATACAGTACTGCTGAAGTAGGCTAGCTGGCAGTGGGTGCGTTGTTGACACTACACTAATCAAGTCGTTCCGTTGAGTGTAATAGTTTCTACAGTGCTGCTATTCGGGGGCTAGCTGGCTAGCTAGTAGTGTTGTTTGCGTTACGTTGCGTTAAAAGAACGACAATAGCTGGCTAGCTAACCTAGAAAATCGCTCTAGACTACACAATTATCTTTGATACAAAGACGGCTATGTAGCTAGCTATGTAGCTAGCTACGATCAAACAAATCAAACCGTTGTACTGTAATGAAATTAAATGAAAATGTGATACTACCTGTGAATGCGACCGGGTTGTTGAGTTCTATTCAGAAGACGTTGGCTAGCAGAGTCTCCTACGTTAAGGACGACAATTAGCTGGCTAGCTAACCTCGGTAAATTAAGATAATCACTCTAAGACTACACACTCTAAACCTAAACAACACAATTATCTTGGAACGAAGATACGAAGACAGCAAAGACAACTATGTAGCTAGCTAACACTACACTAATCAAGTCGTTCAGTTGAGTGTAATAGTTTCTCCAGTGCAGCTAATCAGTGGACGTTAGCTAGCTGGCTAGTGAACACTACGTTAGGACGGCGAAATACAATAGTTACGCAATTATCTTTGATACAAAGACGGCTATGTAGCTAGCTGAGAAGAAATTGCTAAGATTAGACAAATCAAACCGTTGTGCTATAATGAAATATAATGAAATGTAAAAAGTTATACTACCTGCGGGAGCGAAGCGCCGATGCGACCACTCGCTCCAAACCGGAAGTAGTATGAGGTAAGGGTTATGTGTTTATGCTATAGTGATGGATTTGGTTGTGTTGGGGGTTAGGAGGTTAGCTGAAGGTTTATGCTGTAGTGAATGGATTTGGTTGTGTTGGGGGTTAGGAGGTTAGATAAAGGTTTATGCTATAGTGATGGATTTGGTTGTGTTGGGGGTTAGGAGGTTAGCTGAATGTTTATGCTGTAGTGAATGGATTTGGTTGTGTTGGGGGTTAGGAGGTTAGATAAAGGTTTATGCTATAGTGATGGATTTGGTTGTGTTGGGGGTTAGGAGGTTAGCTGAAGGTTTATGCTATAGTGATGGATTTGGTTGTGTTGGGGGTTAGGAGGTTAGATAAAGGTTTATGCTATAGTGATGGATTTGGTTGTGTTGGGGGTTAGGAGGTTAGCTGAAGGTTTATGCTATAGTGAATGGATTTGGTTGTGTTGGGGGTTAGGAGTTTAGTTAAAGGTTTATGCTATAGTGATGGATTTGGTTGTGTTGAGGTTAGGATGTTAGATGTAGATTTTCTCAGGGTTAGGGTTGTTTGTTAGTGTTTGGACGTTGGGTGAAGTTTTTCTCAAGGTTAGGGATTTGTTGAGGGGTAGGCTGTGCCGCCCACTAGCGCCCATGTCATTACTTATATGTTCACTTCAAAACTCACTTTTGTTGACCTCATTCTCAATTAATCCATTTTTTTTTTGTTTCCGCCCTCGTCTTAAGCATCAATGAGCCTTTGAAGTGCCTTTGAAGTAAATACGCTGATCCACATTCCTTTCCAAGCACCCGGTCGGCGAGACAAAAGAAACTGTTTAAACTCCCTTGAACCAAATTCCTTTCCAAACACCCGGTCGGCGAGACAAAAGAAACTGCTTAAACTCCCACAGATTTACGTCTAACTCTTCAGGTCATCAGGTGGGAAACTCAGACAAGCATGCTGTCCATAAACAATGAGTTCTGAGATGGAAATAGAGAGCAGGTCTTCTCCTCCATATTCATAGTCTGTGTTCATATTCATATCCTGGGGAGAGCAGCTGTCCCTAGCCAGAGGAGGAACCTGCTGACGGCACAGGTGACATGGCAGCCCACGCCACCCTCCATTTTATTGCCCAGCATTATTTGCCGACTCTGTTCGTTTCTTCTCCATCAGCTCCTGTTTGTGTGAATGAGAGTCCTCTGTTTGTGTGAATGAGAGTCCTCTGTTTGTGTGAATGAGAGTCCTCTGTTTGTGTGAATGAGAGTCCTCTGTTTGTGTGAATGAGAGTCCTCTGTTTGTGTGAATGAGAGTCCTCTGTTTGTGTGAATGAGAGTCCTCTGTTTGTGTGAATGAGAGTCCTCTGTTTGTGTGAATGAGAGTCCTCTGTTTGTGTGAATGAGAGTCCTCTGTTTGTGTGAGTGAGAGTCCTCTGTTTGTGTGAATGAGAGTCCTCTGTTTGTGTGAATGAGAGTCCTCTGTTTGTGTGAATGAGAGTCCTCTGTTTGTGTGAATGAGAGTCCTCTGTTTGTGTGAATGAGAGTCCTCTGTTTGTGGATTATCAAATCAAAGTTTATTTGCCACGTGCGCCGAATACCCCGGCGTGCGCCGAATACCCCGGCGTGCGCCGAAGATGAACAATAGGTAAGTAAAGAAATAAAAGCAACCGTGAAAAACAGTAGCGAGACTATATACAGGAGCAAGGCTATAAAAGTAGCGAGGCTACATACAGACACCGGTTAGTCAGGCTGATTGAGGTGGTATGTACATGTACATATGGTTAAAGTGACTGCATGCAGATAGCCCGGTTAGCCAATGTGCTGGAGCACTGTTTGGTCGGGCTAATTGAAATAGTATTAAATGAATGTATAGATAAAGTGACTATGCATATATGATAAACAGAGAGTAGCAGCAGCGTAAAAGAGGGGTGGGGGGGGCACTCAATGCAAATAGTCTGGGTAGCCATTTGATTACCTGTTCAGAAGTCTTATGGCTTGGGGGTAAAAACTGTTGAGAAGCCTTTTTGTCCTAGACTTGGCACTCCGGTACCGCTTGCCATGCGGTAGTAGAGAGAACAGTCTATGACTGGGGTGGCTGGGGTCTTTGACAATTTTTAGGGCCTTCCTCTGACACCGCCTTGGTTTGTTTGTGAATTGTGTTTTACATTAGCCAGCCAGCCTACTTCTTGATTTAGTTTGTTCTTTACATGTATATTAAATAGCTTGCTACTTTGTGAATGTATCATATTAATGTCAATGGCTGCATACCAGCAGAATACCACCCTGAAGCGAAGCAGGGTCGGTCCTGGTTGGTCATTAAATGGGAGACCAGATCCCTCTGGTCTATGGAGATCCCAATGCTCCAGGGCAGTGAAGGGGACATTGCCATCTTTCGGAAGGGACGTTAAACAGCTGTCCTGACTCACTGTGGTCATAACAAATCCCTTGGCTCTTATTGTCAGTTGAGTCTACTAAGGGGAGGACGGCTTATAATAATGGCCAGAAAGGAGCAAATGGAATGGCATCAAACTCTTGGAAACCATAGCTGATGTGTAGTGAGCGTTCTGGCACAAAAATGGTTGCCATGCGTCACCTAGGTGGGTGCTACACATTAATGGTGGAAGAGGTGAGTTTCCCCCTTACTATGTAAAGTGCTTTGAGGTCCTTAGTTGGTAGAAAAGCACTGTATAAATCCAATCTATTACCATTAATCCTTGGCTGTGATCCCACTTTCCGAGGGTGTCTCGGGGGGGATTATGCAAAAAATACATTTTTAATGTGTATAGTACACACGTGGGTCTTTCTATATACTAGGGACAACATGTTACAGCTGTTGATAAGTCATTGATAATAATCTGCAAATGTTTATCTATACAAGCTCATAGCAAAACAGTAACAAGGTAATCACACATCACGCCTCCACACTCCTGGAGTGATGCTCACCTGTCGCTTTGTGGGGTCTGGGGTCAGCTGAGTACGGTGAGTCCCTCCTCGATCAGACGGACAGCATCATTGCGTTTTGGTACACCAGAAGTACTTTCTGGGGTTAAGACTAGATGAAGGTTTATGCTATAGTGGATGAATTTGGTTGTGTTGAGGTTAGGACGTTAGGTGAAGCTCCATGCTATAGTGGATGAATTTGGTTGTGTTGAGGTTAGGACGTTAGGTGAAGCTCCATGCTATAGTGGATGAATTTGGTTGTGTTGAGGTTAGGAAGTTAGGTGAAGCTCCATGCTATAGTAGATGAATTTGGTTGTGTTGAGGTTAGGATGTTAGATTAAGGTTTTCTCAAGGTAAGCGGTGGTTGAGAGTTTGGGTGTGGGAGCATCTCACCTGGAGCTGATGAAAGGGTCTGCTTTGCATTAGCTTTATGGTCACTTCAAAGCTCACATATATTGTCCTTATTCTGAATTAGCCACATGTTTATGTTTCCTCCTTGTCTTAAGCATCAGTGAGCCTTTGAAGTGCAAAGTAAATCATCTGAACCACTTTTATTTTCAAACACTCGGTTGGCGAGACAAAATAAACTGCTTAAACTCACAGATTTACGTTTAACTCTTAAGGTGATCGGTTGGGAAACTCCATAAAAAATTAGTTCTGAGATGGAAATGGTCTCTTCCTTACTTTTTTTTAGGAACTCAGTCGGGGTCTTAACTTACTGTTAAGAGTTAGAATAGTAGAATACACAAGGTGAAATTTAGAAACGTGGTTGTACATCAGCAGTTTCTCTTGTCAATCACTAACCACATTTCCATCCATAGTTTTTATGCGAGTACAGTCGTACCTTATAGAAATAAAATCACAACAGTCAGACAGTTCCCCCTGGATACTAACATCTGTAAAATGTGTGTGTTTAGCCTACACAGTGAAGGAGGGTATTTGTGTGTAGTCTCATTGTGTTTGGTCTGCAGCCCCTGATGGTGTGCTGAATGCTGTTTGGGGGTGGCCATGGTTAATAATATTCTTTTGACCTTAAGGCTGCCAATTATGGTGATCCTCCAAGCTTTTCTTTGGTCTACATCAAACCAGATCTCATTATGGCGTGCCCTTAAAGAGGTTTATAAGCAGTTGCTAATATGGAATTAGAACACAGTCAGCACCGTGACGTACAGTGATACTGTAAAACTAAAATTAACCGCTCAGTCTCAAATAGACGCCTGTCCCTTTTAGTAGCCGGGTATTGGCACACATTTCAGCAAATAAACACCTGTTTTAAAAAAACACTGGGTCTAATATAATTGTTTACGAGTGAACTTCAGTGAATACCGTAAAGATTGTGCAAAAGAATAGAAAGGAGAGCAAGATGGATGAAACAGCATTGTGAAACAGAAGTTTTACGCTAAAGGCCTTTTGTTCAGATGTTACACGATGCCTGTTACTCTTGATACTAGAAGCAACATTTATGTTATAACCTCTAATTTTGCTACTACTATGAGAGGGCAGAACTATAACGACCAGCTGTTCACAGGACAAAACATATCTTACCTTGTTTTCAACTTCTTACAGTATCATTTGATTAAGGACTTTGTCAGCTCTGATGTATTTTTGGAGGAGTGGTCAGTCAGTACCGTAACCAATCAGTGTCTAATAAGACAGGAACAGAAGACTAATGTGCAGCACTGGAGTTTGGGTTGGTGTTATATAAATCGGCATGCAGCTGGTAGTGGAGAGTAAGGGGAGTGGCGGTAGCGGAACCTACGGGCCAGACAGAGAATCTATCAGAACAGATCTGAGGACATGTCTATCTCCCATAATCATATCATAGAACAGACCTAGCACTCCCACTCACACCTGAGCCACAGTCACACACCTCTCAAACCCTGCTTGATGCTCAACCACACACACACACCTTTCAGACCCCGTTCAGTGCACACACACCTCGGCTCTTCGGGCCTTCACACAACAAAGGACTTTTTACAAGTCCTTTGTTGCAAGATTAAAAGAGAGGAGTGAGCGTGTCCGCGCCCAGCCCGACTTCATCTGTTCTCTCCTGATTTCTCTGTCGTGGTAGCAGCCAACTTCCCCTCTTATTCTATTTTAATATGAAGCCATTTTATTTCCAAAGGCCCCAGTGAAGCACTAAGCCCTCTGGTCCTGGGAGGGATCTATTCTCTGCCTGTCGACTAATATATCTGACCCATCCGCTCTCACTTTTGTACTTCACAAGCTATGACTTAAAGTGTCAGATGCATAGCTTTGGGAGAATAGGAGACTTGATTACTCTCTAGCTAGCCAAAGTCAGCATGGAGTCTGAGACCGAGCAGTAGGCCTATGCTTTATAACTCTACAGACAGACCTCCAGGGCCCCCATCCTGCTGGCTTTCCTGTCTCACTGACAACTTCATTCATCAGTCTCTGTAATTGATAGGCTAAACCAGGGGGGTAGGCAACGCTGGTCCTGGAGATCTAGTGTTCCCAACCCAGAACTAACACATCTAAATAAAAAGACTGAAATTACACAGAACTAAAGATCAGTTTGGTGTTTCCCCTCCTGATGAATGTGGTTAGGATTTGGGGAGGGAAGTTAATCCTAGTTCTTTTACCCGGAGAATTCACCATGGTACTGTGTATAGCCAGGGGCCTAAAGGGCCTGACAGTTCTATATTCACCTTGGTAGGCCTAAAGGACGTGTCTGTGCTGGCTGTATAGATCCAGTTTCTATTTGTTTCTGTTGTGGACATGGGTGTGTCACAGAGAAAATAGTTATTCTGAACAAAAAATAAATAAAACGCAACATGTAAAGTGTTTTTCATGATCTGAAATAAAAGATCCCATAAATGTTCCACACACACCAAAAGCTTATTTAATGCTCACCCTGTTAGTGAGCATTTCTCCTTTTTCTAAGATAATCAATCCATCTGACAGGTGTGGCATATCACGAAGCTGATTAAACAGCATGATCATTACACAGGTGCACCTTGTGCTGGGGACAATAAAATGCCACTCTAAAATGTGCAGTTTTGTCACACAACACAATGCCACAGATGTCTCAAGTGCAATTTGGAAGATAATTTAATGTTAATTTCTCTACCATAAACCACCTCCAATGTTGTTTTAGAGAATTTAGCATTACGTCCAACCTGCCTCACAACTTCAGACCACATGTAATCTCAACAGACCAGGACCTCCACATCAGTCTTCTTCATCTGCAGGATCGTCTGAGAATAACCATCCATACAGCTGATGAAACTATGGATTGTTTCTGTCTGTAATAAAGCCCTCTTGTGGAGAAAACTCATTCTGATTGGCAGGTCCTGGTCCTGGCTATCCAAGTGGGTGGGTCTATGCCCTCCCAAGCCCACCTATGGCTGCACCTGCCCAGTCATGTGAAATCCATAGATTAGGGCCTAATGAATTGATATCAATTGACAGATTTCCTGATATGAACTTTAAAAATGTTTTAGTTCTGTCCTTGAGCTGTTCTTGCCTATTAATGTTCTGTATTATGTTGCATGTTTTTGTGGACCCCAGTAATTTGTAGCTCCTGCCTTTGCAACAGCTAATAGAGATCCTAATAAAATACCAAACTCAGTAGAATCGTTGTGTTTATGTTTTTTTCAGAAGGAAAGATGCAGTAATAGACAGAGGTGTTGAGTAAATATGTTACTCACATTCAGGCTCTTCTGCGATAACAAATGATTCTTATACATTTTAAACAAGCTTTGTCATTTAGCAGATGCTCCAGAACAACTTACATACATTTTTCAATTCTGTACTGGTCCCCCGTGGTAATGGAAACCACAACCCTGACGTTGCAAGCCCCATGCTCTATCAACTAAGCCACATGGGACCATGACATGACTGACTCACAAACAGCCAGGGAACAGGGGTTTGGAGCAAACCAACTCGAAAACGTGAATATTGACACAGAGCCAACAAGTGTGCAGTCTATTGCCAGTGCATTAACCTGTAAGATATGACTGACATTGTTACAGCTCTTAAAGGAATGGTTCACTGATGATTTTCCACTTACCTAGGCTGTTGCCAACCCACCCAGACAGAATTTGAAGTACATATTTGGGTTATTTAGTAACGTTCAGAAGCCTCTGTGCGATAGTTTTCCCCAACCAAAGGCTAATGGAATCATCGGGGCAGCAAACTTCATACACTTAAAAGTTAGAAAATGTACTTAAATCAACTCCCAAATCCAAGTTGTGCAGGGATTTTATGAATAATTTATGAATAATTCCTTTAAAAGGAATTCATGAGTGTTCTCGTCATTGATAATTATCAAGAATTGAGTAATTACAAAATTACCAGTACACTGTGTTGACCTTGATTCAACACATTTTAATGTGTACCGTCCTAGAATGGAATGTGTGTTTTGAAACCAATGACTGTACTTTATGTTCCACAAAAGACCAGTACTTGTAAGTAACCAAATAAAATAAGCAGCTAATTATGTTCCTACCAATCATAAAGAAATTGTCATTTTATATAACTTGGCAAGTCAGTTAAGAACAAATTCTTATTTTCAATGACGGCCTAGGAACAGTGGGTTAACTGCCTGTTCAGGGGCAGAATGACAGATTTGTACCTTGTCAGCTTGGGATTTGAACTTGCAACCTTTCTAGTCCAACACGCTAACCACTAGGCTACCCTGCCTCCCCATTTAAATAATCTAAATAACTGCTAGATAGCGTAGAGCATCTCTGTGTTGTAGTATTGTAATAGGCATGCTTGTTCATAGAGAACATAATTAATTCATGCCTCTGCTCTTGGAAAACACGCGCACACACATATACACATACACGAGCACCCAGAAACATACCCTGCAAATACGCATCTGTCTCAGCCAAGCATCAACCCGCCCTTTGTGTTTGTGTGTGTGTGTGTGTACACTCCTCCCATGCTGGGGCCTTGCAGTAATAATATGTAATAATAATATTAATAATATTAATATGTGTATTAATAATGTGTGTGTATTGTGTGTGTGTGTGTGTGTGTATGTGTGTACACTCTCCCATGCTGGGACGCAACACTGTTGGCAGCCGTAGGGGTGAGTGTGAGAGGCGTTTACCTGGGAATTGCAACACTATGTAGGTGCTGTTTTACCAGTAGGCTTTGGGCTCCGGTGTGTGTGTACTGTTCTGAAGCCAGTGTTCTGTAGCCGGATCCAGTGAGTGTACTGTTCTGTAGCCAGTGTTCTGTAGCCGGATCCGGTGAGTGTACTGTTCTGAAGCCAGTGTTCTGTAGCCGGATCCAGTGAGTGTACTGTTCTGAAGCCAGTGTTCTGTAGCCGGATCCAGTGAGTGTACTGTTCTGAAGCCAGTGTTCTGTAGCCGGATCCAGTGAGTGTACTGTTCTGTAGCCAGTGTTCTGTAGCCGGATCCAGTGTGTGTACTGTTCTGAAGCCAGTATTCTGTAGCCGGATCCAGTGAGTGTACTGTTCTGTAGCCGGATTCAGTGAGTGTACTGTTCTGTAGCCAGTGTTCTGTAGCCGGATCCAGTGTGTGTACTGTTCTGAAGCCAGTGTTCTGTAGCCAGATCCAGTGAGTGTACTGTTCTGAAGCCAGTGTTCTGTAGCCGGATCCAGTGAGTGTACTGTTCTGTAGCCAGTGTTCTGTAGCCGGATCCAGCAAGTGTACTGTTCTGTAGCCAGTGTTCTGTAGCCGGATCCAGTGAGTGTACTGTTCTGAAGCCAGTGGAAGAAAGGTTCTACCTCTGACAGTTGATCTTCCTTTACCCCGTCGTAGAACTGACAAGTTACTGTTCTGTGCTCTTACAAGCGTGGTATAAATGGTGTAACAAGCCATTGTAAGGCAGACAGTGGTTCCTGAAGTAAATATTTGTAAGCTGTTGTGAAGAATATTTCTGTGATATGTTATCATAGCAAGCTGTGTAGGGAGATAACTAGCTCATCATAATAAGTATTTTTGCCAGAAATCTGTTTAGATTGGCATGTCTTAGGCATCTTCACAGAAATTGTTTGAATCCTCCTGGTGTATGAGGCTGAAAACGTACAGTACCAGTCAAAGGTTTGGACAGACCTACTCATTTAAGGGTTTTTCTTTATTTTTACTATTTTCTACATTGTAGAATAATAGTGAAGACATCAACACTATGAAATAACACATATGGAAACATGTAGTAACCAAAGAGTGTTAATCAAAATATGTAAGTAGCCACCCTTTGCCTTGATGACAGCTTTGCACACTCTTGGCATTCTCTCAACCAGCTTCATGAGGAATGCTTTTCCAACAGTCTTGAAGGAGTTCCCCCATATGTTGAGCACTTGTTGACTGCTTTTCCTTCTGCGGTACAATTAATCCCAAACCATCTCAATTCGGTTGAGGTCGGGTAAGTGTGGAGGCCAGGTCATCTGATGCAGCCCTCCATCACCCTCCTTCTTGGTCAAATAGCCCTTACACAGCCTGCAGGTGTGTTTTGGGTCATTTTCCTGTTGAAAAACTAATGGTAGTCCCATTAAGCGCAAATCAGATGGGATGGACGTATCGCTGCAGAATGTACCGTTTACCATGCTGGTTAATTGTGCCTTGAATTCTAAATCAGCAATCCACGACAGTTTCACCAGCAAGCACCATCCCACACCTCCTCCTCCATGCTTCACAGTGGGGAACCACACATGTAGGATCATCCGTTCACTACTCTGCGTCTCAAATTTGGATTCATCCCAGACCAAAGGACAGATTTCCACCAGTCTAATGTCCATTGGCTCAAATGCATTAAAAGGAAAATTCCACAAATTAACTTTTAACAAAGCACACCTGTTAATTGAAATGCATTCCAGGTGAATACCTCATGAAGCTGGTTGAGAAGAATTCAAGAGTGTGCAAAGCTGTCATGGCAAAGGTTGGCTACTTTGAAGAATCTCAAATATAACATACATTTAGATTGGTATAGAAGCCTTCAGAACTAACCCCTGTTCCCTGACTAACTCCATTTATCCTTAATGAAGGTTCTGAGCCATGAGTTGAGGACCAATGAAATCAGATTCTCTCCCTCTCGCAAAGATTGCGTCATCATCCCCTTAATTTGAGGAAGGCGACTGATTTAAAATGTCAAATGTTTATTTGTTTGTTAAAAAAATAGTAATGTTAAAATACAATCACATTAGACCAGCAGCATACCACCCTGCATCCCTCTGCTGGCTTGCCTCAAGCTAAGCAGGGTTGGTCTTGGTCAGTCCCTGGATGGGAGATCAGATGCTGCTGGGGTGGTGTGGAGGGCCAGTAGGGAGGCACTCTTTCTTTTTGGTAAAAAAAGAAAATTGTGTAACGTCTTTCGTCTTTCAGATGGAAGTTAAAAAGGTGTCTTGACTCTGCGGTCACTAAAGATTCCATGGCCCTTATTGTAAGAGTAGGGGTGTTATGGCCCTTATGCCATCATGGCCACCTAATCCATGGCCCTTATGCCATCATGGCCACCTAATCATCCTCAGCTTCCAATTGGCTCATTCATCACCCTCTTCTCGCCTGTAACTATTCTCAGGTTCTTGTTGTAAATGAGAATGTGTTCTCAGTCAACTTACTTAGTCAAATAAAGGTTAAATAAAATAAGCACATTTAGTAATGACAGAATGCATTTTGAAACTTGTGTATGACTTAATTATCTGTCTTTATACAGACCGAGTTGACACTAAAACCGCACTAAATGAGCAGTATTCCGCCATAAGGAAACAGGAAAACACTCATCCAGGCGGCGCCCCTAGTGGTGGTGAAGCTTTAACGCAGGGGAACTTTAATCAGTTTTTACAAAAATTTCTATCAACATGTTAAATGTGCAAACAGAGGTAGAAAATTCTAGACCACACCTGTACTCCACACACGGAGATGTGTACAAAGGTCTCCCTCACCCTCCATTTGGCAAATCTGACCATAACTCTATCCTCTTGATTCCTGCTTACAAGCAAAAGTTAAGCAGGAGGCACCAGTGGTCTATAACAAAGTGGTCAGATGAAGCAGATGCTAAACTACAGGACTGTTTGCTAGCACAGACTGGAATATGTTCCGGGATTCTTCCGATGGCATTGAGTAGTACACCGCATCAGTCACTGGCAATAAATTAATATCGGGGACGTTGTCCCCCAGTGACTGTACGTACATACCCAAACCAGAATCAAAATCAAATCAAATTTATTTATATAGCCCTTCGTACATCAGCTGATATCTCAAAGTGCTGTACAGAAACCCAGCCTAAAACCCCAAACAGCAAACAATGCAGGCGTAAAAAAGCACCGTGGCTAGGAAAAACTCCCTAGAAAGGCCAAAACCTAGAAGAAACCCAGAGAGGAACCGGGCTATGTGGGTGGCCAGTCCTCTTCTGGCTGTGCCGGGTAGAGATTATACAGAACATGACCAAGATGTTCAAATGTTCATAAATGACCAACATGGTCAAATAACAATAAGGCAGAACAGTTGAAACTGGAGCAGCAGCATGATCCAGGTGGACTGGGGACAGCAAGGAGCCATCATGTCAGGTAGTCCTGGGGCACGGTCCTAGGGCTCAGGTCAGTTGAAACTGGAGCAGGAGCATGGCCAGGTGGACTGGGGACAGCAAGGAGTCATCATGTCAGGTAGTCCTGGGGCATGGTCCTAGGGCTCAGGTCCTCCGAGAGAGAGAAAGAAAGAGAGAAGGAGAGAATTAGAGAACGCACACTTAGATTCACACAGGACACCTGAATAGGACAGGAGAAGTACTCCAGATAAACAAACTGACCCTAGCCCCCGACACATAAACTACTGCAGCATAAATACTGGAGGCTGAGACAGGAGGGGTCAGGAGACACTGTGGCCCCATCCGAGGACACCCCGGACAGGGCCAAACAGGAAGGATATAACCCCACCCACTTTGCCAAAGCACAGCCCCCACACCACTAGAGGGAAATCTTCAACCACCAACTTACCATCCTGAGACAAGGCCGAGTATAGCCCACAAAGATCTCCGACACGGTACAACCCAAGGGGGGAACCCAGACAGGCCGACCACAACAGTGAATCAACCCACCCAGGTGACGCACCCCCCCAGGGACGGCACGAGAGAGCCCCAGCAAGCCAGTGACTCAGCCCCCGTAACAGGGTTAGAGGCAAAGAATCCCAGTGAAAAGAGGGGAACCGGCCAGGCAGAGACAGCAAGGGCGGTTCGTTGCTCCAGAGCCTTTCCGTTCACCTTCCCACTCCTGGGCCAGACTACACTCAATCATATGACCCACTGAAGAGATGAGTCTTCAGTAAAGACTTAAAGGTTGAGACCGAGTTTGCGTCTCTGACATGGGTAGGCAGACCGTTCCATAAAAATGGAGCTCTATAGGAGAAAGCCCTGCCTCCAGCTGTTTGCTTAGAAATTCTAGGGACAATTAGGAGGCCTGCGTCTTGTGACCGTAGCGTACGTGTAGGTATGTACGGCAGGACCAAATCAGAGAGGTAGGTAGGAGCAAGCCCATGTAATGCTTTGTAGGTTAGCAGTAAAACCTTGAAATCAGCCCTTGCTTTGACAGGAAGCCAGTGTAGAGAGGCTAGCACTGGAGTAATATGATCAAATTTTTTGGTTCTAGTCAGGATTCTAGCAGCCGTATTTAGCACTAACTGAAGTTTATTTAGTGCTTTATCCGGGTAGCCGGAAAATAGAGCATTGCAGTAGTCTAACCTAGAAGTGACAAAAGCATGGATTAATTTTTCTGCATCATTTTTGGACAGAAAGTTTCTGATTTTTGCAATGTTACGTAGATGGAAAAAAGCTGTCCTCGAAATGGTCTTGATATGTTCTTCAAAAGAGAGATCAGGGTCCAGAGTAACGCCGAGGTCCTTCACAGTTTTATTTGAGACGACTGTACAACCATTAAGATTAATTGTCAGATTCAACAGAAGATCTCTTTGTTTCTTGGGACCTAGAACAAGCATCTCTGTTTTGTCCGAGTTTAATAGTAGAACGTTTGCAGCCATCCACTTCCTTATGTCTGAAACACATGCTTCTAGCGAGGGCAATTTTGGGGCTTCACCATGTTTCATTGAAATGTACAGCTGTGTGTCATCCGCATAGCAGTGAAAGTTTACATTATGTTTTCGAATAACATCCCCAAGAGGTAAAATATATAGTGAAAACAATAGTGGTCCTAAAACAGAACCTTGAGGAACACCGAAATGTACAGTTGATTTGTCAGAGGACAAACCATTCACAGAGACAAACTGATATCTTTCCGACAGATAAGACCTAAACCAGGCCAGAACATGTCCGTGTAGACCAATTTGGGTTTCCAATCTCTCCAAAAGAATGTGGTGATCGATGGTATCAAAAGCAGCACTAAGGTCTAGGAGCACGCAGGACAGATGCAGAGCCTCGGTCCGATGCCATCAAAATG
>NC_060185.1:30187391-30199778 GCF_021184085.1 Oncorhynchus gorbuscha
CTCCCTCTCTCCATCCCCTCCTCCCTCTCTCCATCCCTCCCTCTCTCCATCCCTCCCTCTCTCCATCCCCTCCCTCTCTCCATCCCTCCTCCTCTCTCCATCCCTCCCTCTCTCCATCCCTCCCTCTCTCCATCCCTCCTCCCACTCTCCATCCCCTCCTCCCTCTCTCCATCCCCTCCTCCCTCTCTCCATCCCCTCCTCCCTCTCTCCATCCCTCCCTCTCTCCATCCCCTCCTCCCTCTCTCCATCCCTCCCTCTCTCCATCCCTCCCTCTCTCCATCCCCTCCTCCCTCTCTCCATCCCTCCCTCTCTCCATCCCCTCCTCCCTCTCTCCATCCCCTCATCCCTCTCTCCATCCCTCCCTCTCTCTATCCCTCCTCCCTCTCTCCATCCCCTCCTCCCTCTCTCCATCCCTCCCTCTCTCCATCCCTCCCTCTCTCCATCCCCTCCTCCCTCTCTCCATCCCCTCCTCCCTCTCTCCATCCCCTCCTCCCTCTCTCCATCCCTCCCTCTCTCCATCCCCTCCTCCTCCTCTCCATCCCCTCCTCCCTCACTCCATCCCCTCCTCCCTCTCCATCCCCTCCTCCCTCTCTCCATCCCTCCCTCTCTCCATCCCTCCCTCTCTCCATCCCTCCCTCTCTCCATCCCCTCCTCCCTCTCTCCATCCCCATCTCCCTCTCTCCATCCCCATCTCCCTCTCTCCATCCCCATCTCCCTCTATCCATCCCCTCCTCCCTCTCTCCATCCCCTCCTCCCTCTCTCCATCCCCTCCTCCCTCTCTCCATCCCTCCTCCCTCTCTCCATCCCTCCTCCCTCTCTCCATCCCTCCCTCTCTCCATCCCCTCCTCCCTCTCTCCATCCCTCCCTCTCTCCATCCCTCCCTCTCTACATCCCCTCCTCCCTCTCTCCATCCCCTCCTCCCTCTCTCCATCCCCTCCTCCCTCTCTCCATCCCTCCCTCTCTCCATCCCTCCCTCTCTCCATCCCCTCCTCCCTCTCTCCATCCCTCCCTCTCTCCATCCCCTCCTCCCTCTCTCCATCCCTCCCTCTCTCCATCCCTCCTTCTCTCCATCCCTCCCTCTCTCCACCTCCTGCTCCCTCTCTCCATCCCTCCCTCTCTCCATCCCCTCCTCCCTCTCTCCATCCCTCCCTCTCTCCATCCCTCCCTCTCTCCATCCCCTCCTCCCTCTCTCCATCCCCTCCTCCCTCTCTCCATCCCTCCCTCTCTCCATCCCCTCCTCCCTCTCTCCATCCCCTCCTCCCTCTCTCCATCCCCTCCTCCCTCTCTCCATCCCCTCCTCCCTCTCTCCATCCCCTCCTCCCTCTCTCCATCCCCTCCTCCCTCTCTCCATCCCTCCCTCTCTCCATCCCTCCCTCTCTCCATCCCCTCCTCCCTCTCTCCATCCCCTCCTCCCTCTCTCCATCCCCTCCTCCCTCTCTCCATCCCCTCCTCCCTCTCTCCATCCCTCCCTCTCTCCATCCCCTCCTCCCTCTCTCCATCCCTCCCTCTCTCCATCCCCTCCTCCCTCTCTCCATCCCTCCCTCTCTCCATCCCTCCCTCTCTCCACCTCCTCCTCCCTCTCTCCATCCCTCCCTCTCTCCATCCCCTCCTCCCTCTCTCCATCCCTCCCTCTCTCCATCCCTCCCTCTCTCCATCCCTCCCTCTCTCCATCCCTCCCTCTCTCCATCCCTCCCTCTCTCCATCCCCTCCTCCCTCTCTCCATCCCTCCCTCTCTCCATCCCTCCCTCTCTCCATCCCCTCCTCCCTCTCTCCATCCCTCCCTCTCTCCATCCCTCCCTCTCTCCATCCCCTCCTCCCTCTCTCCATCCCTCCCTCTCTCCATCCCCTCCTCCCTCTCTCCATCCCCTCCTCCCTCTCTCCATCCCTCCCTCTCTCCATCCCCTCCTCCCTCTCTCCATCCCCTCCTCCCTCTCTCCATCCCCTCCTCCCTCTCTCCATCCCTCCCTCTCTCCATCCCCTCCTCCCTCTCTCCATCCCTCCCTCTCCATCCCCTCCCTCTCTCCATCCCTCCCTCTCTCCATCCCCTCCCTCCCTCTCTCCATCCCCTCCTCCCTCTCTCCATCCCCTCCTCCCTCTCTCCATCCCTCCCTCTCTCCATCCCTCCCTCTCTCCATCCCCTCCCTCTCTCCATCCCCTCCTCCCTCTCCATCCCTCCTCCCTCTCTCCATCCCCTCCCTCTCTCCATCCCCTCCTCCCTCTCTCCATCCCTCCCTCTCTCCATCCCCTCCTCCCTCTCTCCATCCCTCCCTCTCTCCATCCCCTCCTCCCTCTCTCCACCCACTGGGATGCTGTGTCTCCTCTGTCTAATGTGGACTCTTCTCCTGTAGGTAAGTGTGTGTATTCCCTCACAACATAGGTCATGTTAATCACTCCATTCTGAGCCAATTGTATGTCCATATCACCTGGCAGGATGCCAACCACTCTGCCTCAGATTGCGTGGAGTGTGTGTGTGTGTTTGCGTGTATGCAGTCATCAGAAGGCCCTTAGAAGACTGTGAGGTGGGAGTGTGTGGGCCTGTGTGTCAGGGTGTGCATTAAGAAACAATGATTGATATATGTGAAAGGCTATGAGGATTTCACTAAGAGCTTCCCTCAATGTCAGACCCTTATTCTCCCCTAAGGGAATATTTGAATCTGCCTCTCTCTGACACAGTAGGGAGGAGAACGTGCTGTTGGTTATTCACTGTGCTGAATTATAACGTTCAGTCAAAGTTATGGACCGGAGACGAAGACAAGAGTCAGTCCATAAAGAAGAGGGATGCATTGTGTGCTGGGAGTGTGTAGGAGGGAAGTGGGATCTTGTGTGTGTGTGTGTGTGTGTGTGGGAGGGAAGTATAGTGCCAGAGGACAGATGCATGTGTCCATGCATGCCTGTATGTGTGATGTGAAAGGCATCGTCTCGTCAGGGTGTGTGGGATGTCCAGACTCGTGACTGTGATTGTATACATGGTAAATTGGGCTGATCTGATGTGCAATTTAGCAGGTATAATGCAAGGACACACACACATATGAACACATACACATACGTTACGTGATAGCAGTCATTTAGAAAGGGCAACCCATGCTCAGTGGTTCAGCTGTGGTCATTCTACGGTGTATCCTAATGACGCCCTCCTTAATGTCTGCATTCACCTTGTCTCTGTATAATACTACACCAATCCAGTATGACGGCAGGCAGGTTGACGTGACTGTGTGGAGCTGCTGTGTTCCCAGGCAGGTTGATGTGACTGTGTAGAGCTGCTGTGTTCCCAGGCAGGTTGATGTGACTGTGTAGAGCTTCTGTGTTCCCAGGCAGGTTGATGTGACTGTGTAGAGCTACTGTGTTCCCAGGCAGGTTGATGTGACTGTGTAGAGCTGCTGTGTTCCCAGGCAGGTTGACGTGACTGCGTGGAGCTGCTGTGTTCCCAGGCAGGTTGATGTGACTGTGTGGAGCTGCTGTGTTCCCAGGCAGGTTGATGTGACTGTGTGGAGCTGCTGTGTTCCCAGGCAGGTTGATGTGACTTTGTGGAGCTGCTGTGTTCCCAGGCAGGTTGATGTGACTGTGTGGAGCTGCTGTGTTCCCAGGCAGGTTGACGTGACTGCGTGGAGCTGCTGTGTTCCCAGGCAGGTTGATGTGACTGTGTGGAGCTGCTGTGTTCCCAGGCAGGTTGATGTGACTGTGTGGAGCTGCTGTGTTCCCAGGCAGGTTGATGTGACTGTGTGGAGCTGCTGTGTTCCCAGGCAGGTTGATGTGACTGTATGGAGCTGCTGTGTTCCCAGGCAGGTTGACGTGACTGTGTGGAGCTGCTGTGTTCCCAGGCAGGTTGACGTGACTGTGTGGAGCTGCTGTGTTCCCAGGCAGGTTGACGTGGCTGTGTGGAGCTGCTGTGTTCCCAGGCAGGTTGACGTGGCTGTGTGGAGCTGCTGTGTTCCCAGGCAGGTTGATGTGACTGTGTGGAGCTGCTGTGTTCCCAGGCAGGTTGACGTGACTGTGTGGAGCTGCTGTGTTCCCAGGCAGGTTGACGTGACTGTGTGGAGCTGCTGTGTTCCCAGGCAGGTTGACGTGACTGTGTGGAGCTGCTGTGTTCCCAGGCAGGTTGACGTGACTGTGTGGAGCTGCTGTGTTCCCAGGCAGGTTGACGTGGCTGTGTGGAGCTGCTGTGTTCCCAGGCAGGTTGACGTGACTGTGTGGAGCTGCTGTGTTCCCAGGCAGGTTGACGTGGCTGTGTGGAGCTGCTGTGTTCCCAGGCAGGTTGACGTGACTGTGTGGAGCTGCTGTGTTCCCAGGCAGGTTGACGTGGCTGTGTGGAGCTGCTGTGTTCCCAGGCAGGTTGATGTGACTGTGTGGAGCTGCTGTGTTCCCAGGCAGGTTGACGTGACTGTGTGGAGCTGCTGTGTTCCCAGGCAGGTTGATGTGACTGTGTGGAGCTGCTGTGTTCCCAGGCAGGTTGATGTGACTGTGTGGAGCTGCTGTGTTCCCAGGCAGGTTGATGTGACTGTGTGGAGTTGTTTCCTTGACATTCCTCTCTGTTGCCCAGGGGGTGACAGAACAAAACAACTCCTTCTGCTTTTCTCTCTCTCTCTTTCCCTCACCTATTGCTCTACCTCTCTCTTTCCCTCACCTATTGCTCTCTCTCTCTCTTTCCCTCACCTATTGCTCGCTTTCTCTTTCCCTCACCTATTGCTCTCTCTCTCTCTCTCTTTCCCTCACCTATTGCTCTCTCTCTCTCTTTCCCTCACCTATTGCTCTCTCTCTCTTTCCCTCACCTATTGCTCTCTCTCTCTCTCTCTCTCTCTCTCTTTCCCTCACCTATTGCTCCCTCGCTCTCACGCTTTCCCTCACTTATTGCTCTCTCTCTCTCTCTCTCTCTCTTTCACTCACCTATTGCTCGCTCTCTCTTTCCCTCACCTATTGCTCTCTCTCTCTCTTTCCCTCACCTATTGCTCTCTCTCTCTCTTTCCCTCACCTATTGCTCTCTCTCTCTCTTTCCCTCACCTATTGCTCTCTCTCTCTTTCCCTCACCTATTGCTCTCTCTCTCTTTCCCTCACCTATTGCTCTCTCTCTCTCATTCCCTCACCTATTGCTCTCTCTCTCTCATTCCCTCACCTATTGCTCTCTTTCTCTCTTTCCCTCACCTATTGCTCTCTCTCTCTCATTCCCTCACCTATTGCTCTCTTTCTCTCTTTCCCTCACCTATTGCTCGCTCTCTCTTTCCCTCACCTATTGCTCTCTCTCTCTCTTTCCCTCACCTATTGCTCGCTCTCTCTTTCCCTCACCTATTGCTCGCTCTCTCTTTCACTCACCTATTGCTCGCTCTCTCTTTCACTCACCTATTGCTCTCTCTCTCTCTCTTTCCCTCACCTATTTCTCTCTCTCTCTCTTTCCCTCACCTATTGCTCTCTCTCTCTCTCGCTTTCCCTCACCTATTGCTCGCTCTCTCTCTCTCTTTCCCTCACCTATTGCTCGCTCTCTCTTTCCCTCACCTATTGCTCTCTCTCTCTCTCTCTCTCTCTCTCTCTCTCTCTCTCTCTCTCTCTCTCTCTCTCTCTCTCTCTCTCTCTCTCTCTCTCTCTCTCTCTCTCTCTCTCTCTCTCTCTCTCTCTCTCTCTCTCTCTCTCTCTCTCTCTTTCCCTCACCTATTGCTCGCTCTCTCTCTCTCTTTCCCTCACCTATTGCTCGCTCTCTCTTTCCCTCACCTATTGCTCTCTCTCTCTCTTTCCCTCACCTATTGCTCTCTCTCTCTCTTTCTCTTTCCCTCACCTATTGCTCTCTCTCTCTCTCTTTCCCTCACCTATTGCTCTCTCTCTCTCTTTCTCTTTCCCTCACCTATTGCTCTCTCTCTCTCTCTTTCCCTCACCTATTGCTCTCTCTCTCTCTTTCTCTTTCCCTCACCTATTGCTCTCTCTCTCTCTCTTTCCCTCACCTATTGCTCTCTCTCTCTCTTTCTCTTTCCCTCACCTATTGCTCTCTCTCTCTCTCTTTCCCTCACCTATTTCTCTCTCTCTCTCTCTTTCCCTCACCTATTGCTCTCTCTCTCTCTTTCTCTTTCCCTCACCTATTGCTCTCTCTCTCTCTCTTTCCCTCACCTATTTCTCTCTCTCTCTTTCCCTCACCTATTGCTCTCTCTCTCTCTTTCTCTTTCCCTCACCTATTTCTCTCTCTCTCTTTCCCTCACCTATTTCTCTCTCTCTCTCTCTTTCCCTCACCTATTGCTCTCTCTCTCTCTTTCTCTTTCCCTCACCTATTTCTCTCTCTCTCTCTCTTTCCCTCACCTATTGCTCTCTCTCTCTCTTTCTCTTTCCCTCACCTATTGCTCTCTCTCTCTCTTTCTCTTTCCCTCACCTATTTCTCTCTCTCTCTTTCCCTCACCTATTTCTCTCTCTCTCTCTCTTTCCCTCACCTATTGCTCTCTCTCTCTCTTTCTCTTTCCCTCACCTATTTCTCTCTCTCTCTCTCTTTCCCTCACCTATTGCTCTCTCTCTCTCTTTCTCTTTCCCTCACCTATTTCTCTCTCTCTCTCTCTTTCCCTCACCTATTGCTCTCTCTCTCTCTTTCTCTTTCCCTCACCTATTGCTCTCTCTCTTTCTCTTGCTGTCTTCATCCCTCACCCTTTTCTCTCTCTCTTTCTGAACAAACATATTACTGAATGGTTCTGGCATGGCATTGCTGGATACAGAGGGGACAGCATGTGGCAGAAAAGAGGAAGAGGTGGGGGGAGAAGCAACTTTGTGTTTTCCATTTTGGCTTATTGTCTGCGAAGCTTCCAGAAGCCAGGATGGCTCTACCGTCGCTGACAGTTTCAAGTCAGCTTTAGAGACGAGGAGAGGGAGGGAGGGAGGGAGGGAGAGATGAAGTTTAAGAGAGAGAGAGTGGGAGAGGGAGAGAAAGAAGCCTGTGTTGTCTTCACTAGGGCTGTTACGGTGACCATATTACCGCCACACCGGTGTTCACGAGTCATGACGGGAGTTAAATTCCACATGACTGTTCAGTCACGGTAATTAGGCTTCTCCGAGCTCTGATGCTACTGCTGGTCATTGGTAGCTTACCAAACTTGCTAACTGCTTTGTACTCAGCACTCTATTCACTCTGACATCAATGCAAATGTGTTCGAAAATCTAATCAAACACTTCATGAGAGCCCATGAGCTCATATTGCGCAACATTTCTATAGGCTATGCAATTGCGGGAGAAAGCAGAGTGTTGGCCTCTACTAAAAAGAGGAGGAACCCATCAGCTTTCTATAGGCTAAGCCTACTATATTTATTTCTCAACTTTCCTAATATTAAGCATATTACTTTTCTTTATAACAGGGGTTTAGTCTACCTGGCTGGAATGAAACTGAATCACAGGAAAAGTGTCCTCCATTCGCTATTCAATTGCATAGATGACATGTATTTTTCCCTGCCCCTGTTTTGAGATGTGCATGATAATGGTCCATTATAAATTAAATCAAATTTCATACATACTGTATATTATAAATAAAATATTAGATCAAGAACAGACTGATGGGTGACAATATAAGCCTGTCACTTGTGAGTGATATATTATCACTTGTGAGTGATGCTCAGCGCATTCCTTTTTGTTTTTACTTCTTAAAATCATAGTCACTCCTCATGTAGCCTATCCCATAGACTTATATGTTTTGATAAGGTTAGTATCACACCTCATGTAGCCTATCCCATAGACCTATATGTTTTGATAAGGTTTGTATCACACATCATGTAGCCTAGCCCATAGACTTATATGTTTTGATAAGGTTAGTATCACACCTCATGTAGCCTATCCCATAGACCTATATGTTTTGATAAGGTTTGTATCACACCTCATGTAGCCTAGCCCATAGACCTATATGTTTTGATAAGGTTTGTATCACACGTCATGTAGCCTAGCCCATAGACTTATATGTTTTGATAAGGTTTGTATCACACCTCATGTAGCCTAGCCCATAGACCTATATGTTTTGATAAGGTTAGTATCACTCCTCATGTAGCCTAGCCCATAGACCTATATGTTTTGATAAGGTTAGTATCACTCCTCATGTAGCCTAGCCCATAGACCTATATGTTTTGATAAGGTTTGTATCACACCTCATGTAGCCTATCCTATAGACCTATATGTTTTGATAAGGTTTGTATCACACCTCATGTAGCCTATCCCATAGACCTATATGTTTTGATAAGGTTTGTATCACACCTCATGTAGCCTATCCCATAGACCTATATGTTTTGATAAGGTTAGTATCACACCTCATGTAGCCTAGCCCATAGACTTATATGTTTTGATAAGGTTAGTATCACACCTCATGTAGCCTAGCCCATAGACCTATATGTTTTAATAAGGTTAGTATCACACCTCATGTAGCCTAGCCCATAGACCTATATGTTTTGATAAGGTTAGTATCACACCTCATGTAGCCTAGCCCATAGACCTATATGTTTTGATAAGGTTAGTATCACTCCTCATGTAGCCTAGCCCAAAGACCTATATGTTTTGATAAGGTTAGTATCACACCTCATGTAGCCTAGCCCATAGACCTATAATGCACCTATAATAAAGCATTACATGCAGAATCACATTTACTGTCACTTTTGATAATGGTGTTTCCCACTAAATGATTGCATTTTGGAACCTTCACACTTACAGCCTACTGTTGTGTGCGCATTAGTATGCTTATAATGTGAAGAAATAGCCTAATACTTTATCAACATTTTAAGCTAAACATTCTGATCTGTTGCATCAACCTCATTGCTCAAATTGTTTTTGTAGTGGTTGTATTCATTTGAGATCTATTGCATCCTACAACTATACCAGACTACGTTTGGAATATTTATTTCTCGCACAGAATAGGTCAACTTTTGTTCTATGGGGGATAGTAGATTGACATAGGCTAATGCTTTTGCTGTTCGTTAGACCTACTCATCTTCTTTGCTGACAAAAAGTAAATGTGGACAGTTCTTCCAATATATTCAATATGCGCCTCGGAATTGGATAAGGACATGCGCAGTTGCGTCCCTGATGTGTCGGCCTTCTTGTAGCCTGTGAGAAAGACCTGATCATGTGACAGGCATTGGCTAATAGGAATTGAGCTATCTGAGAGCGCCATGTGAGTGAGAGGCGCTTCGGAGCACACAGCCGAGAGAAGGAAAATATCATTATTATATTCAGTCCAAGTTCACCCTGGCCATTGGCCGCAAAAGGCATGGATTGTTTTAGGGGCATTACAGCCACTCGAAGGGGATTCCCCCGGGAAGTTTGAGGAATTATCAAGTGCTTTTCAAATTGTAAATGAGAGACTGATGAAATGTGTGCAGCCTGCGCAAAAAACACATCAGAGTTCTTCCCTTAATGTGACTCTTTTCAAATCATCATTAGATTCGCATCACACACCGTAGAATGTATGAAAAAAATATATATATAATGCCCAACTTTGTATCACAACTAAAGTTGCATAAATTACTCTAAATGAAGCATATAGGAGTACCTGTTTATTTGTTAACCGCTGAACACCGAATAGCCGCATGTGTGCACTCCCTCAAATAATTTGGAGAAAATATCCTTTTATTTTATTCAGCTATGTTCAATTCTATTCTTCATACTATAAAATAATGCCTCGGAATTCTAAGCAAATCTTGTCTGCTCAATGAACTAGTGTAGCCCACAGCCATTTGGCACAGCCAGATCAGGACCTAACATAAGGACAACTAAATGAACTAGTGTAGCCCACAGCCATTTGGCACAGCCAGATCAGGACCTAACATAAGGACAACTAAATGAACTAGTGTAGCCCACAGCCATTTGGCACAGCCAGATCAGGACCTAACATAAGGACAACTCAATGAACTAGTGTAGCCCACAGCCATTTGGCACAGCCAGATCAGGACCTAACATAAGGACAACTCAATGAACTAGTGTAGCCCACAGCCATATGGCTCAGCCAGATCAGGACCTAACATAAGGACAACTAAATGAACTAGTGTAGCCCACAGCCATATGGCACAGCCAGATCAGGACCTGACATAAGGACAACTAAATGAACTAGTGTAGCCCACAGCCATATGGCACAGCCAGATCAGGACCTGGCATAAGGACAACTAAATGAACTAGTGTAGCCCACAGCCATTTGGCACAGCCAGATCAGGACCTAACATAAGGACAACTAAATGAACTAGTGTACCCCACAGCCATTTGGCACAGCCAGATCAGGGCCTAACATAAGGACAACTAAATGAACTAGTGTAGCCCACAGCCATATGGCACAGCCAGATCAGGACCTGACATAAGGACCACTAAATGAACTAGTGTAGCCCACAGCCATTTGGCACAGCCAGATCAGGACCTAACATAAGGACAACTAAATGAACTAGTGTAGCCCACAGCCATATGGCACAGCCAGATCAGGACCTAACATAAGGACAACTAAATGAACTAGTGTAGCCCACAGCCATATGGCACAGCCAGATCAGGACCTAACATAAGGACAACTAAATGAACTAGTGTAGCCCACAGCCATTTAGCACAGCCAGATCAGGACCTAACATAAGGACAACTAAATGAACTAGTGTAGCCCACAGCCATTTGGCACAGCCAGATCAGGACCTAACATAAGGACAACTAAATGAACTAGTGTAGCCCACAGCCATTTGGCACAGCCAGATCAGGACCTAACATAAGGACAACTAAATGAACTAGTGTAGCCCACAGCCATTTGGCACAGCCAGATCAGGACCTACCATAAGGACAACTAAATTAACTAGTGTAGCCCACAGCCATTTGGCACAGCCAGATCAGGACCTAACATAAGGACAACTAAATGAACTAGTGTAGCCCACAGCCATATGGCACAGCCAGATCAGGACCTGACATAAGGACAACTAAATGAACTAGTGTAGCCCACAGCCATATGGCACAGCCAGATCAGGACCTGACATAAGGACAACTAAATGAACTAGTGTAGCCCACAGCCATTTGGCACAGCCAGATCAGGACCTAACATAAGGACAACTAAATGAACTAGTGTAGCCCACAGCCATTTGGCACAGCCAGATCAGGACCTAACATAAGGACAACTAAATGAACTAGTGTAGCCCACAGCCATATGGCACAGCCAGATCAGGGCCTAACATAAGGACAACTAAATGAACTAGTGTAGCCCACAGCCATATGGCACAGCCAGATCAGGACCTAACATAAGGACAACTAAATGAACTAGTGTAGCCCACAGCCATATGGCACAGCCAGATCAGGACCTAACATAAGGACAACTAAATGAACTAGTGTAGCCCACAGCCATATGGCACAGCCAGATCAGGACCTAACATAAGGACAACTAAATGAACTAGTGTAGCCCACAGCCATTTGGCACAGCCAGATCAGGACCTAACATAAGGACAACTAAATGAACTAGTGTAGCCCACAGCCATTTGGCACAGCCAGATCAGGACCTAACATAAGGACAACTAAATGAACTAGTGTAGCCCACAGCCATTTGGCACAGCCAGATCAGGACCTAACATAAGGACAACTAAATGAACTAGTGTAGCCCACAGCCATTTGGCACAGCCAGATCAGGGCCTAACATAAGGACAACTCAAGAATATCCTATTATTTTTTTCTGAAATACACTACATTTTCTTCATATCATGTTTCTTTAAACCTGTCTAAAATAGATCATGGATTTAACGTGGTGGTGTAGGCTATATTACATGGATTTATTAGACTTTTTAAAATGTAGATGTTCTAAAGGTCTGCATCAGTGGCTTGTAGGCTGTATGTGAAAGGGGATTTTTATTTTATTTGACCATTATTTAACCAGGTAGGCCAGTTGAGAACAAGTTATCATTTACAACTGCAATGTCACGCTCGTCGTAATGATGAGACCAATGCGCAGCCTGAATAGAGTTCCACATATTTTTAATGAACTGAAACTCACCAAAACAAAACAACCAAACGAAACGTGAAGCTACTAGTGTGCACACAGGCACCTAACTGTAGATAAGATCCCACACCAGAAAGTGGGAAAAAGGGCTGCCTAAATATGATCCCCAATCAGAGACAACGATAAACAGCTGTCTCTGATTGGGAACCATATCAGGCCAACAGGCATACAAACCCCTTGACATACAAAAAACCCTAGACATACAAAAACCTAGAGTACCCACCCTAGTCACACCCTGACCTAACCAAAATATATAGAAAACAGAGATAGATAAGGTCAGAGGCGGGACATGCGACCTGGCCAAGATAAAGCAATGCAGTGTAACACAAACAGCAACACAGAGTTATACATGGAATAAATAAACATACAGTCAATAACACAATAGAAAAGTCTATATACAGTGTGTACAAATTAGGTAATATTAGGTAGGTAAGGCAATAAATAGTTCATAA
>NC_060185.1:30199878-30209805 GCF_021184085.1 Oncorhynchus gorbuscha
CACTTCCCAATAACAGCACTTACAGTTGACCAGGGCGGAAATTTGACGAACTGCCTTGTTGGAAAGGTGGCATCTTATGACTGTGCCACGTTGAAGGTCACTGAGCTCTTCAGTAAGGCCATTCTACTGCACATTTTTGTCTATGAAGATTGCATGGCAGTGCGCTTGATTTTATACGCCTGTCAGCTACGAGTGTGCTGAAATAGCCCAATCTACTAATTTCAAGGGGTGTCCACATACTTTTGTCTATATATAGTGTACATGAAAATAAAGGAAAGTGTACAGTATTAAGAAAAATAAGCCATTCAAGAGAATTAAAATCCAACCATGGAGGCTTCAGAAGGATGAGTCTGTCTGTCTGTCTGTCTGTCTGGTCTGGTCTTGTCTTGTCTTGTCTGTCTGGAGCCATCCTATATGACCCAACCAACCAAACGCTCCATTTCGGGAAAGGAGGAACTGAGGTTTGGCACGGCAGCAACCGGGCAGACTGAAAAATAACAGTTCCCTTCCACCAAATTACAGAAGGGAAACGGAATCCTCCGCAACAAGGTTGTTATTAAACCCTCTGTTGAACGCTAAAATTGCTTCCCTCAGTCTCTCCATTCAGATTAGTAAGGGAAGCCGCTCCAGTGCTTAAAAACACTCTGGCAGGCAGCACAACCGATAAAGAGGCACATTTATCTTCCTTTCAAAGAAGGAGGAGGGGATGAACTTAGTGTTTGTTGTGAACAGATAAAACAAAGCAAATGAACAAAAGAAGAGGGAAATGAGGACAAGCGTCAATCTGTTCAGAAATTAGCTAATGAGTACAACAACGGCTTCGTTAACTAGCTTCAATCGGTTGAGAAAATGGCTAGGATATAGTGCGTGGTTGAGAGAGTGGGGAGGTTCTGGGATCGATTGTGTAGGCTGAGTGGAGAATCTGGGATTTCTGAGATTGATTGGTAAAGGCTGGAAAGGGGACACAGGATCAAACTGAATTGGCATAATTTTCATGGTCATGCTTTGTATGGATTGACTTGATATATAGAACCCAGCTGTCTGGATTGACTTGATATATAGAACCCAGCTGTCTGGATTGACTTGATATATAGAACCCAGCTGTCTAGATTGACTTGATATATAGAACCCAGCTGTCTGGATTGACTTGATATATAGAACCCAGCTGTCTAGATTGACTTGATATATAGAACCCAGCTGTCTGGATTGACTTGATATATAGAACCCAGCTGTCTAGATTGACATGATATATAGAACCCAGCTGTCTAGATTGACTTGATATATAGAACCCAGCTGTCTGAATTGACTTGATATATAGAACCCAGCTGTCTGGATTGACTTGATATATAGAACCCAGCTGTCTAGATTGACTTGATATATAGAACCCAGCTGTCTGGATTGACTTGACATATAGAACCCAGCTGTCTGAATTGACATGATATATAGAACCCAGCGGTCTGGATTGACTTGATATATAGAACCCAGCTGTCTGGATTGACTTGATATATAGAACCCAGCTGTCTGGATTGACTTGATATATAGAACCCAGCTGTCTAGATTGACATGATATATAGAACCCAGCTGTCTAGATTGACATGATATATAGAACCCAGCTGTCTGGATTGACTTGATATATAGAACCCAGCTGTCTAGATTGACTTGATATATAGAACCCAGCTGTCTAGATTGACTTGACGTATAGAACCCAGCTGTTTAGAATGACTTGATATATAGAACCCAGCTGTCTAGATTGACTTGACGTATAGAACCCAGCTGTTTAGAATGACTTGATATATAGAACCCAGCTGTCTAGATTGACTTGATATATAGAACCCAGCTGTCTAGATTGACTTGACGTATAGAACCCAGCTGTTTAGAATGACTTGATATATAGAACCCAGCTGTCTAGATTGACTTGATATATAGAACCCAGCTGTCTAGATTGACTTGACGTATAGAACCCAGCTGTCTAGATTGACTTGATGTATAGAACCCAGCTGTTTAGAATGACTTGATATATAGAACCCAGCTGTCTAGATTGACTTGATATATAGAACCCAGCTGTCTAGATTGACTTGATATATAGAACCCAGCTGTCTAGATTGACTTGATATATAGAACCCAGCTGTTTAGAATGACTTGATATATATAACCCAGCTGTCTAGATTGACTTGATATATAGAACCCAGCTGTCTAGATTGACTTGGCGTATAGAACCCAGCTGTTTAGAATGACTTGATATATAGAACCCAGCTGTCTAGATTGACTTGATATATAGAACCCAGCTGTCTAGATTGACTTGACGTATAGAACCCAGCTGTCTAGATTGACTTGATGTATAGAACCCAGCTGTTTAGAATGACTTGATATATAGAACCCAGCTGTTTAGAATGACTTGATATATAGAACCCAGCTGTCTAGATTGACTTGATATATAGAACCCAGCTGTTTAGAATGACTTGATATATAGAACCCAGCTGTTTAGAATTACTTGATATATAGAACCCAGCTGTCTAGATTGACTTGATGTATAGAACCCAACTGTCTAGATTGACTTGACGTATAGAACCCAGCTGTTTAGAATGACTTGATATATAGAACCCAGCTGTTTAGAATGACTTGACGTATAGAACCCAGCTGTCTAGATTGACTTGACATATAGAACCCAGCTGTCTAGATTGACTTGACGTATAGAACCCAGCTGTCTAGATTGACTTGACGTATAGAACCCAGCTGTTTAGAATGACTTGATGTATAGAACCCAGCTGTCTAGATTGACTTGATATATAGAACCCAGCTGTCTAGATTGACTTGATGTATAGAACCCAGCTGTCTAGATTGACTTGATATATAGAACCCAGCTGTCTAGATTGACTTGATATATAGAACCCAGCTGTCTAGATTGACTTGATGTATAGAACCCAGCTGTCTAGATTGACTTGATGTATAGAACCCAGCTGTCTAGATTGACTTGATGTATAGAACCCAGCTGTCTAGATTGACTTGATATATAGAACCCAGCTGTCTAGATTGACTTGATATATAGAACCCAGCTGTCTAGATTGACTTGATGTATAGAACCCAGCTGTCTAGATTGACATGATGTATAGAACCCAGCTGTCTAGATTGACTTGATATATAGAACCCAGCTGTCTAGATTGACTTGATGTATAGAACCCAGCTGTCTAGATTGACTTGATATATAGAACCCAGCTGTCTAGATTGACTTGACGTATAGAACCCAGCTGTTTAGAATGACTTGATATATAGAACCCAGCTGTCTAGATTGACTTGATATATAGAACCCAGCTGTCTAGATTGACTTGACGTATAGAACCCATCTGCTCAGAATATAGCGTAGGGTTGTGGTGGCTCGTCTATAAGAGGACAACTTCATGATGTGTTTATAGGATGTAGTGGCTGGGTGGTTGACATGGCAAACGTTGAGTGGTTAAAACGGCATCCATTTGGATGGTGTGTGTGTGTGTTTAGGTTGAATAGCAGCTATATATAGTCAAATGGGTGTGTTATACCTTCTGGACAGTAATACGTTTAGCAGTGGATTGGTGTGTGTGTGCAGGTGCATAATTAACTGCGTGTGTGTGTGTGTTTGTGAGGGAATTCAGAAGCAGTTGTACATGTTTGTGTGTATGTATCCTTTATGTGTTTGGAGAGTGTGTGTGCGTGGTGTTCTGGTGAATAATGGCCTGGGATGTGGGGTCTGGCCCCGTAAATGAATCACAGTGTTTAGCTCCTCGGGCCCCTGAGCCCGCCCGCCCGCCCGCCCACACACACACACACACACACACACACACACACACACACACACACACACACACACACACACACACACACACACACACACACACACACACACACACACACACACACACACACACAACTGGGCACCTCACTCCATCAATAATCCCTCCATCCCTAAGGCTGCACACCTACGTTTTCCCTCTCCCTATACCTTTCACTCAGCCCTCTCTACTATTCTCTGCCCTCCATTTCATCTTTCCTTTAATCACTGAAGCTGCTCTTCTTCTCTCCTTCCTCATCTGACCTCTGCTCCTTTTATCTATCATAAGTCTCTTCTCTTTCTCCTCTACTTTCTACATATTTTCCCTCTAGCCCTCTATTTCCCTCTCATTTTCTTCTGTCCTCTTTCTCTTTCCCTCTATCTGTATCCCCCTCCTTATCTCTCTCCATCCCTACCACTCTCCCTCTCTCTCTCTCTCTCCATCCTCTCCCTGTTGGTTCCTCTGGTTGGAGAGGTGCCTGTGGCAGACCAACAGACCGTTACAGTGAGGGACTCTCTCTAACCAGGGGCACAGTGACCATGAGCTCACCCTTGACCCACAACTCCCACACCTCCCACTAACCAGCCATCCGTTTAATTGGGTCGTCGGTGGGAGGTGTGTGTAATAATGTAGTGTGTGCGTGCGTGCGTGTGCGTGCGTGCGTGCGTGTGTGTGTGTTTCTGAACGTGTGAGTGCAAAATAGTGTGTGTATTTTATGTGTGGGTAAGATTTTGTGTGTCCATGGGTGTGTGCCTGCATGTTTCTGCATGTGTGTCCCTGTGTGTGTGTGTTTACGCCTCTGTGAGTGTGTAGTGTGTGTTGCTCACAGCTCAGGGGTGGTGGGCGTGATGTTTCCCCAAACACTGATGCCTTAGCAGGCCATTAGACAAAGCTGTCACCAGGGTCGTTCAGGGGTCATTGCCATGGCAGCAGTTATGGGCTTCACTATAAAGGGAGATCACAGAGTCTGATAGACAATTTAGTACAGCAAGGAATTTCTCCAAAACGAATCACTTATGTTAACCTTGGAAGAAAGGGTTACAATGTACATTACACATGTGGGAAGCACACACAGACACACAAACACACTCTCTAATGGGCTTCTGTGTGGGATGTACATTATAAATCATTTGTAAAAACACACAAATACACACATGCACACACACACACAAACTTCTGTGAAGGGAAAACACCTTTCACCTGTCCAGCCCCCTTTGTCTCCAACCAACCAATCAGAAAAAGGAGAGAGCAGCACTAGGCACACAGTGGATGATGGGAAAAGCACAGGTGAATGATGGGTAAAATAAAAGAGGAAGGAAAGGAAAAGGAAGCAGAAAAAAGCAGATCGGAGTCAAACTGAGATACCTTCTGTGGAACAGTTCCTGCCACAAGCCGTCTGCAGTATATAGAACATCTCACGGAAAGGCCTGGGACCTTCCAGACACGAAGCATTGAGAGAGGAGAGAAAAGGGAGGGAGAGAAGAGGAGAGAAAGGGTGAGACAGGGAGAAAGGAAAGGAGAGAGACAGGGTGAAGGGGAATTGGAGAGGAGGAGAGACAGAAAGGGGGAGGAGAGGGAAAGAGAGAGGGTGAGGAAGGGTAAGGGTAAGAGGGGAGGGGGTGGAGGAGGAAATAGAGAGGGTGAGGAAGGGTAGGGGTAAGAGGGGAGGGGGAGGAAAGAGAAGGTGAGGAAAGGAAGAACAGGGAGATATATAGTGCAAATGGAGGAGGAATTACGAGGAGGGAGAGAGGAGAGAGAGAGATGTGATCCCAGAGGAGAAAACAGAGTGAGGCATTGAGCAGAGAAGAGAGGAGAAGAGGAGGAGAGGGGCATACAGGAGAGTAGAAGTAGTAGGCCAGAGAAAGCAGCCATAGTCAGAGAGAGCCTAGAGCTGGAAGAACAAGCCAGAAGGTATCTCCAACTGGAACACACACTGACTGCCACTGCTCAGTGACAACAAAAGAGAGATGGATCATGGAGCATTCCTGGAAACGTGGTCATGGCCGTGTAGTCAATCCACTCGTCTCTGGGCTGAATGCTCTCAACATAAACTCACCTACCCACAGTGCAGTTCAGCTAGAGAACTATCAGCTTCATAAATATTATATTACATTATGTAAAAAATAGTTATATTGATGGACCACAATCAATTCATAGAAAGAGTTAAGGGCATATTCATATTAATTCTAACAAAACTTTTATTCTAATAAAACTAAATGGATTTTGCAATATTGATTAAATTAATTAAAATAATTCAAGCAAGATTAAAACTGACTGGCTTTGACTGTAATTGATTCAGGAAACGATATGGATTTGACAAATGTTGCTGTTCGTTAGCAGAAAAATGAAGATACGTAAACTAGATATTACATAATCTTGTTGAGTATTTTATGTGGATAAAATTGGACTTCAAAAGTTCAAAAAGGCTTCAAATGAATGAAATACTTGTAAGTGTGGCATGTCATTGGCATTTCAAGCTTCTTACAGGGACATTCCACTGATCTTACTCAACATTCTTTACCATGAGAATAAGACAGTAAATTGTGTCTGAAATCAGCATGTCAAAGACAAATTTCTTAGCAGCTGTAGTTGATATAATAAGCTTAATCCTTATGGTAAAAAAACAGCATGAATATTTAAGCACTTTAAAGGGGTAGTTCATTTCAAAATGTAAGTTTGTCAATGTTGTCAATCTTCCAAAGAGAGTGAATTAACCCCTTTAAGCACATGGCATTTCTCTCCATTAGAGTTCCCAGAATATCTGGCAGGGACTTCGAGACATCTCAATTGCTTCTCCACTGACTTACAGACCTTTACAGCCGGTGGTGTGTGCTAAAATCGCCATGGAGACCGTGGGATGGCAGAGGAGAGAGAGAGACACGCTGGCAACAGAACATGCAGTGAGTCAGAGTACCTGAGCTGGGCCTCACGCACAAACACGCACATCAAACCAAACCAAACCGTCAGCCCAAACACCATGCACCAATAATGGTACATAACCTACCTGACTGACAGCCACCCCAGCCAATCAGATACATTGCTCCCCTGACAAACCCTCCACCAGCCCCCGCCTCTGGGCAGTGCCTTACCTGTGATGTCAAACCAGAGGGGGTTGGAGCTCTGTTGCATGGAGACCACACCCACTATCTCGGCCACCTTGTCACTCTCCATGACGGTGAAGTTGTAGTACTGCTCGTCGAAAAGCAGGGGGGCCACTGAGGCCGAGGGCTTACGGATCCACTCGATGTGTAGGCGGGCCGTCGACCACTTCTGGGGGCGGCCATTATCTGTGGCTTTGATCTGGGAATGGGGAGGAAAGAGGACAATGAGGAGTGAAAGAGGTAAAGGGTTGGAGAAAGAGAGTGTTACAGACAGAAAGAGAGAACAAGGATCAGAGAAATGGAAGGGAGGTGATAGATTTTCACATGAATTATCATTCGTCACAGAGAGGGTGAGAGTGGTGAGAAATATCTAGAATGGCAAGAGGAACGCCAAAGGAGCCACAGACGCATTATAGACAGAGTGATATACTGTAGTGTAGCAGAAAACATCATGAAATACATTGAGAGTTCTTAGTTCATATAGCCTACTTCACAAAAAGGAACATTTGAAGTTTTTATTATATTTGTCTAAGTGAAAGATAGAAGAGAAGAAGAAAAAAGAGAGAAGAGAGAGATGGGGGAGAGAGAGTGGGAGAGATAAAGAGGGTAGAACAAGACAGAGAGAAGAGAGAGATGGGGGAGAGAGAGTGGGAGAGATAAAGAGGGTAGAACAAGACAGAGAGAATGGTAGTTGGTTAGGAAGTTCAAAGGTCACATACAGTGAGGATGTCGTAGCTCCCGGCAGTGAACTGCTTCCGTGACGACACCACCGCCGTCTTGGGGTCGATGAAGAACTTGCCGTCCTCGTTGCCGTCAACGATGCTGTAGGAGAGGTCAGCGTTAGCCCCTTCATCCCTGTCGTAGGCAAAGGCCCTGTAGATAGACTCTCCTCTCTTCCTCCTGTCCCTCTCTGGTAACTTGATCTGGTACACCTTCTCTGGGAATGTGGGCTTGTTGTCATTCTCATCAAGCACGTGGACGATCACCCACAATGTGGAGTGTTTGGGGCTGGGACCGCCATCCGACACTGTGACCTGTGAATCCACACACACGCAACCGCAGACAGACACACACACACGCACAGAGACAGGGACAAACATAGACATACATACGCACACACAGATGAACAGACAGAAAACACATACAGACACACACACACACACACAACCATTTACACGTGTAAACACACGCACACACAACAGGGAGAAAAAAACACGACATTTGTTAAGATTTACATCAGTTTCCTCCCCATCTAAATTCATTTTGACAGTCACTCATTCTCTCCTGTATTTGTCTGACAACTGGAACACATTGTCATATTTCCAAAGTGGGGATCGCTTTGCCTTGTATCTTCTTTCCTATGTTCTGACAGCGAATTAATCTGGCTCTGCTCCCACTTCCACCATGACGAAGAGCCTCTTGTAGATAAATGCAAAATGGGAAGGGGCCAGAGGATGGAGTTAGCCAATGAGAGATGAAAGCCACCGTCCCGTCCATAAAATACATTTATATTCATTTTCGGGGGAGATAAGGGACGTCGCTAGCAGCCATCAATCCAAGCTACAATTCATTTCCCAAGTACTTATTATTGGGTTCATTTAAAAAGTCCATCTGTCATTTTCTAAATGACACAGTGAGGAGTGCCGTAGATATATGGATAGAAATGCTAATGAATTACAGACAGAGAGAGAAAGAGACAGAGACAGAGAGACAGAGAGATGCACACAGAAAGAAAGAGAGAGAGGGGGGGTGGAGGTGTAGTAGTGGGAGAGAGAGAGAGAGAGAGAGAGAGAGAGAGAGAGAGGAGAGAGAGAGAGAGAGAGAGAGAGAGAGAGAGGGGTGGTGGAGGGGTACTAGTGGGGGAGAGAGAGAGGGAAGGAGATAGGAGGAGGGGGTGGTGGAGGGGTAGTGAGATGGAGAGAGAGGGGGGTACGTAGTGGGAGAGAGCGAGAGAGAGAGAGAGAGAGAGAGAGAGAGAGAGAGAGAGAGGAGAGATAAGACGAGGGTAGGCTAGTGGGAGAGAGAGGGAGATAGGGAGAGGGGGTGGTGCAGGGGTAGTAGTGGAGAGAGAGGGAGGGAGATAGAGAGAGGGGTGTGGAGGGTAGTAGTGGGAGAGAGAGGGGGTAGTAGTGGGAGAGAGCGAGAGAGAGAGAGAGAGAGAGAGAGAGAGAGGGAGGGAGAGAGGAGAGAGAGAGAGGTGGGTGGAGGGGTACTAGTGGGGAGAGAGAGAGGGAGGGAGAGTAGGGAGAGGGGGGCAGGTGGGTGCAGTGGGCAGTAGTGGGAGAGAGAGAGGGAGGGAGATAGGGAGAGGGGGGTGGTGGAGGGTGGAGTGGAGGGAGAGAGAGAGGGGGTAGTAGTGGAGAGAGAGAGAGAGAGAGGGGTGGAGGGAGGGGTAGTGGGGAGGGGAGAGAGAGAGAGAGAGAGAGAGAGAGAGAGAGAGAGAGAGAGAGAGAGAGAGGTGGTGGGAGGGTGCAGTAGTGGGGAGAGAGAGAGGAGGGAGATAGGGAGAGGGGGTGGTGGAGGGGTACTAGTGGGAGAGAGAGAGGGAGGGAGATGGGGAGAGGGGGAGGGTGGAGGGGTAGTAGTGGGAGAGAGAGAGGGAGGGAGATAGGGAGAGGGGGGTGGGTGGGAGGGGTGCAGGGTAGTTGGAGAGAGAGGGAGGGAGATAAGGAGAGTGGGGGTGGGGGTGGAGGGGTAGTAGTTAGAGAGAGAGAGGGAAGGGAGAGTAGGGAGAGGGGGGAGGGAGGGAGGTGGAGGGTAGTATGCTAGAGAGAGAGAGGGAGGGGAGATAGGGAGAGGGGGAGGGAGGGAGGTGGAGGGCAGAAGCTAGGAGAGAGAGAGGGGAGGGAGATAGGAGAGAGGGGTGGTGGAGGGGCAGGTAGTTGGGGAGAGAGAGAGAGGGGGAGGTGGAGATAGGGAGGAGGGGGTGGGGAGGGAGGGAGGTGGAGGGGAAGTAGTAGTTAGAGAGAGAGAGAGAGAGAGAGAGAGAGAGAGAGAGAGGAGGGAGAGAGAGAGAGAGAGAG
>NC_060185.1:30209905-30221423 GCF_021184085.1 Oncorhynchus gorbuscha
ACAGCTTTTTCCATCTACGTAACATTGCAAAAATCAGAAACTTTCTGTCCAAAAATGATGCAGAAAAATTAATCCATGCTTTTGTCACTTCTAGGTTAGACTACTGCAATGCTCTATTTTCCGGCTACCCGGATAAAGCACTAAATAAACTTCAGTTAGTGCTAAATACGGCTGCTAGAATCCTGACTAGAACCAAAAAATTTGATCATATTACTCCAGTGCTAGCCTCTACACTGGCTTCCTGTCAAAGCAAGGGCTGATTTCAAGGTTTTACTGCTAACCTACAAAGCATTACATGGGCTTGCTCCTACCTACCTCTCTGATTTGGTCCTGCCGTACATACCTATACGTACGCTACGGTCACAAGACGCAGGCCTCCTAATTGTCCCTAGAATTTCTAAGCAAACAGCTGGAGGCAGGGCTTTCTCCTATAGAGCTCCATTTTTATGGAACGGTCTGCCTACCCATGTCAGAGACGCAAACTCGGTCTCAACCTTTAAGTCTTTACTGAAGACTCATCTCTTCAGTGGGTCATATGATTGAGTGTAGTCTGGCCCAGGAGTGGGAAGGTGAACGGAAAGGCTCTGGAGCAACGAACCGCCCTTGCTGTCTCTGCCTGGCCGGTTCCCCTTTTCCACTGGGATTCTCTGCCTCTAACCCTGTTACGGGGCTGAGTCACTGGCTTGCTGGGGCTCTCTCGTGCCGTCCCTGGGGGGGGTGCGTCACCTGGGTGGGTTGATTCACTGTTGTGGTCGGCCTGTCTGGGTTTCCCCTTTGGGTTGTACCGTGTCGGAGATCTTTGTGGGCTATACTCGGCCTTGTCTCAGGATGGTAAGTTGGTGGTTGTAGATTTCCCTCTAGTGGTGTGGGGCTGTGCTTTGGCAAAGTGGGTGGGGTTATATCCTTCCTGTTTGGCCCTGTCCGGGGTGTCCTCGGATGGGGCCACAGTGTCTCCTGACCCCTCCTGTCTCAGCCTCCAGTATTTATGCTGCAGTAGTTTATGTGTCGGGGGGCTAGGGTCAGTTTGTTTATCTGGAGTACTTCTCCTGTCCTATTCGGTGTCCTGTGTAAATCTAAGTGTGCGTTCTCTAATTCTCTCCTTCTCTCCTTCTTTTTCTCTCGGAGGACCTGAGCCCTAGAACCATGCCCCAGGACTACCTGACATGATGACTCCTTGCTGTCCCCAGTCCACCTGGCCATGCTGCTGCTCCAGTTTCAACTGGCCTGGGCCCTAGGACCATGTCCCAGGACTACCTGACATGAGGACTCCTTGCTGTCCCCAGTCCACCTGGCCATGCTCCTGCTCCAGTTTCAACTGTTCTGCCTTACTATTATTCAACCATGCTGGTCATTTATGAACATTTGAACATCTTGGCCACGTTCTGTTATAATCTCCACCCGGCACAGCCAGAAGAGGACTGGCCACCCCACATATGCTCTCTCTAATTCTCTCTTTCTTTCTCTCTCTCGGAGGACCTGAGCCCTAGGACCGTGCCCCAGGACTACCTGACATGATGGCTCCTTGCTGTCCCCAGTCCACCTGACTGTGCTGCTGCTCCAGTTTCAACTGTTCTGCCTTATTATTATTTGACCATGCTGGTCATTTATGAACATTTGAACATCTTGGTCATTTTCTGTTATAATCTCTACCGGCACAGCCAGAAAGGGACTGGCCACCCCACGCAGCCCGGTTCCTCTCTAGGTTTCTTCCTAGGTTTTGGCCTTTCTAGGGAGTTTTCCTAGCCACCGTGCTTACACCTGCATTGTTTGCTGTTTGGGGTTTAGGCTGGGTTTCTGTACAGCACTTTGAGATATCAGCTGATGTACGAAGGGCTATATAAATAAATTTGATTTGATTTGATTTGAACAGAGTAGAGCTAGCAGGTTGTTAAGAACAGAACAGAGTAGAGCTAGCAGGCTGTTAAGAGGACAGAACAGAGAAGGGCAGAATAGAGCTAGCAGGTTGTTAGAGAACAGAACAGAGTAGAGCTAGCAGGCTGTTAAGAGAACAGAACAGAGTAGAGCTAGCAGGCTGTTAAGAGGACAGAACAGAGAGGGCAGAATAGAGCTAGCAGGTTGTTAAAGAGAACAGAACAGAGTAGAGCTAGCAGGCTGTTAAGAGAACAGAACAGAGTAGAGCTAGCAGGCTGTTAAGAGAACAGAACAGAGAGGGCAGAATAGAGCTTGCAGGCTGTTAGAGGACAGAACAGAGAAAGGGCAGAATAGGGCTAGCAGGCTGTTAAGAGAACAGAACAGAAGGGGCAGAATAGAGGCTTGCAGGCTGTTAAGAGGACAGAACAGAGAAGGGCAGAATAGGGCTAGCAGGCTGTTAAGAGAACAGAACAGAGAGGGGCAGAATAGAGCTAGCAGGCTGTTAAAGAGAACAGAACAGAGTAGAGCTAGCAGGTTGTTAAGAGAACAGAACAGAGTAGAGCTAGCAGGCTGTTAAGAGAACAGAACAGAGAGGGGCAGAATAGAGCTTGCAGGCTGTTAAGAGAACAGAACAGAGTAGAGCTAGCAGGTTGTTAAGAGAACTGAACAGAGTAGGGCAGTAGAGCTAGGAGGCTGTTAAGAGGACAGAACAGAGTAGAGCTAGCTAGCAAGCTCATTAGCATAACGCAACGTTAACTATTCATGAAAATCGCAAATGAAATTAAATGAATCTATTTGCTCTCAAGCTTAGCCTTTTGTTAACAACACTGTCATCTCAGATTTTCAAAATATGCTTTTGAACCATAGCTAAACAAGCATTTGTGTAACAGTATTGATAGCCTAGCATAGGATTATGCCTCTCTTTCAGCATGCTACATTTTCACAAAAACCAGAAAAGCATTCAAATAAAATCATTTACCTTTGAAGAACTTCAGATGTTTTCAATGAAGAGACTCTCAGAGAGCAAATGTTCAGTTTTTCCTGAAAGATTATTAGTTTAGGACAAATCACTCCATTTTCTGCGTCACGTTTAGCTACGGAAAAAACCTGTATCCAGGATTGTGTAAATCTATCCGCAAGCTCATTAGCATAACACAACGTTAACTATTCATGATAATCGCAAATGAAATGAAATTACTCTATTTGCTCTCAAGCTTAGCCTTTTGTTAACAACACTGTCATCTCAGATTTTCAAAATATGCTTTTGAACCATAGCTAAACAAGCATTTGTGTAACAGTATTGATAGCCTAGCATAGGATTATGCCTCTCTTTCAGCATGCTACATTTTCACAAAAACCAGAAAAGCATTCAAATAAAATCATTTACCTTTGAAGAACTTCAGATGTTTTCAATGAAGAGACTCTCAGAGAGCAAATGTTCAGTTTTTCCTGAAAGATTATTCGTTTAGGACAAATCACTCCATTTTCTGCGTCACGTTTAGCTACGGAAAAACCTGTATCCAGGATTGTGTAAATCTATCCGCAAGCTCATTAGCATAACACAACGTTAACTATTCATGATAATCGCAAAATGAAATGAAATTACTCTATTTGCTCGCTTAGCCTTTTGTTAACAACACTGTCATCTCAGATTTTCAAAATATGCTTTTGAACCATAGCTAAACAAGCATTTGTGTAACAGTATTAGTATTGATTAGCCTAGCATAGGATTATGCCTCTATTTCAGCATGCAACATTTTCACAAAAACCAGAAAAGAATTCAAATAAAATCATTTACCTTTGAAGAACTTCAGATGTTTTCAATGAGGAGACTCTCAGTTAGATAGCAAATGTTCCGTTTTTACAAAAATATTATTTGTGTCGACTAATCGCTCCGTTTTGTTCATCACGTTTGGGTAAGGAAAATAAAATTAAGTCATTAAAACGGGATTTTTTTTCCAAATTAACTCCATAATATCGACAGAAACATGGCAAACCGATGTTTAGAATCAATCCTCAAGGTGTTTTTCAAATATCTATCGACGATAAAATCCATTGTGGCAGTTTACTTTCTCTTCTGAAGAAATGGAATGCGCATGGACCTACAGATTACGCAAAAATTTCGACACAGGACACCGGGCGGGACACCAGGTAAATGTAGTCTCTTATGGTCAATCTTCCAATGATATGCCTACAAACACATCACAATGCTGCAGACACCTTGGGGTAACGACAGAAAGGCAGGCTCATTCCTGGCATATTCACAGCCATATAAGGAGACATTGGAACACAGCGCCTTCAGAATCTGGGGCATTTCCTGTATAAAACTTCATCTTGGTTTCGCCTGTAGCATTAGTTCTGGGGCACTCACAGATAATATCTTTGCAGTTTTGGAAACGTCAGAGTTTTGTCTTTCCAAAGCTGTCAATTCCATGCATAGTCGAGCATCTTTTGTGACAAAATATTTGTTTAAAACGGGAACGTTTTTTATCCAAAAATTGAAAGAGCGCCCCATAGGTTGAAGAGGTTAAGAGAACTGAACAGAGTATGGCAGAATAGAGCATGGGGCTGTTGAGAAAACAGAACAGATAGAGCTAGCAGGCTGTTAAGAGAACAGAACAGAGTAGGGCAGAATAGAGCTAGCAGGCTGTTAAGAGAACAGAACAAAGTTGGACAGAGTAGAGCTGGAGGCTGTTAAGAGAGCTAGCAGGTTGTTAAGAGAACAGAACAGAGTAGAGCTAGCAGTTTGTTAAGAGAACAGAATGGCAGAGCTAGCAGGCTGTAAAGAGAACTCAAACAGAGTAGAGCTAGCAGGCTGTTAAGAGAACAGAACAGAGTAGAGCAGATAGAGCTTGGAGGCTTTTAAGAGAACAGAACAGAGTAGAGCATGTCAGCAGTTTGTTAAGAGAACTGAACAGAGTAGAGCTAGCAGGCTGTTAAGAGAACTGAACAGAGTAGGCAGAGTAGAGCAGAGTAGAGCTCGGAGGCTGTTAAGAGAACAGAACAGAGTAGAGCTAGCAGTTTGTTAAGAGAACTGAACAGAGTAGAGCTAGCAGGCTGATGTTAAGAGAACTGAACAGATTAAGGTGTCAGTCGGTGAGTGTAGCTGGTGCATGATGTCAGGCACAGGAGAGCAAATGAGTGAGCAACCTTTATCAAAAATAAAGGCACAAGGTAAAGAAATACACTTGACCAAATACAAATGGTAAGCATGAGGCATGGGGGAGAACACTACCCGTCAAAAAAACAGCCATAATGCACCGCAAAATGAACATAGAAACAATCACACACAAAAACATGGGGAAACAGAGGGTTAAATATATGAACATGTAATTAGGGAATGAAAACCAGGTGTGTAGAAAACAAAGAAAAACCAATGGAAAATTAAATGTGGATCCGCGATGGCTAGAAGACCGGTGACTCGAATGCCGAACAAGGAGAGGGACTGCCTTCAGAGGAAGTCGTGACAGTAGGGCAGAGTAGAGCTAGCAGTCTGTTAAGAGAACAGAACAGAGTAGGGCAGACTAGAGCTAGCAGGCTGTTGAGAGAACAGGACAGAGTGGGGCAGAGTAGAGCTAGCAGGCTGTTAAGAGAACAGAACAGAGTAGGGCCGGACAAATGGGAGGAGGCAGTCAAGCCTGGCCTTGGAACAGCTTCAAATCTGATCCTGGTCCAGCAGCAAAACCACACACACACCGCACACAAACACGGAGGTACATGGTGATTTTCCTCTGACTGTTTAATAGGTTCTAAACTTTTCTGGGAGCAGAAAATGAGAAAAGGAAAAAGAACATGAAAGAAAATGTAGTTTAGCACCACATGCTTGTCATGTTTACGTATATATGAAATTACTTTTCAGACATGTTTTATATGCTGCAATAACAGTTGTGAGGGACTTTAATTCTGATGCCTTTACCTTGGGATGCCCAACATTTCCATGCTCTCCTCTCTCCATAGTATTGCCCCCCAACGGCCTCCTCTGCATAAGGAACCAGATTAAACCAAGATGCCATTCGTCCGCTTAAAATTAAAACTCATCGTCTAATTAAGATCATAGTGACACCATATATGTTAACTGATGAAAACAACATGGTAATTGGTTTTAACAAGTGAACACACCACTACACGGTGAAATATAATTCAGATGTAAATGGCCATGTAAATGCAGTTTATGTGTTACCAACTTCCTCCCTTGGGGATGTACTGTACAGTTGAAACCGGAAATGTACATACACTTAGGTTGGATCATTGAAACTCATTTTCAACCGCTGCCACAAAATTGTGTGACAATGTTATGCAGGTGAAAGAGGACCCAAACGCGACTTAACAGAAACAGAGTTTATTAATGCTCAAAACCGAATAACTGAAATCCTCTAGATAGTAGAGGGGAAAACAACTGGAGAAGCGGCCACAGACTGCAGGTCGCGGGCAGGCGCAGGCCGTAGTCAACTGAGACACCTGCTCACACGCAGCTCTGAAGAAGGCACAAAACACGACAGGACAGGGTGATACACAATCACGGCAAAAACACGACAGGACAGGGCGAAACGCAATTACAGCATGGAATACAAAACAAGGAACCGATGGAACAGGAACGGATCACAAAGGAATAAATAGGGAGTCTAATCAGGGAAAGGATCGGGAACAGGGTGGGAAGACTAAATGATGATTAGGGGAATAGGAACAGCTGGGAGCAGGAACGGAACGACAGAGAGAAGAGAGAGCGAGAGAGTGAAAGGGGAGGGGGAGAGAGAGGGATAGAACCAAACAAGACCAGCAGAGGGAAACGAATAGCATGGGGAGCACAGGGACAAGACATGACAATAAATGACAAACATGACAGTACCCCCCACTCACCGAGCGCTCCTGGCGCACTCGAGGAGGAATCCTGGCGGCAACGGAGGAAATCATCGATGAGCGAACGGTCCAGCACGTCCCGAGACGGAACCCAACTCCTCTCCTCAGGACCGTAACCCTCCCAATCCACTAGGTATTGGTGACCCGTCCCCGAGAACGCATGTCCATAATTTTATGTACCTTGTAAATAGGTGCGCTCTCGACAAGGACGGGAGGGGGGAGGGAAGACGAACGGGGGTGCGAAGAAAGGGCTTAACACAGGAGACATGGAAGACAGGATGGACGCGACGAAGATGTCGCGGAAGAAGCAGTCGCACAGCGACAGGATTGACGACCTGGGAGACACGGAACGGACCAATGAACCGCGGAGTCAACTTACGAGAAGCTGTCGTAAGAGGAAGGTTGCGAGTGGAAAGCCACACTCTCTGGCCGCAACAATACCTTGGACTCTTAATCCTGCGTTTATTGGCGGCTCTCACCGTCTGTGCCCTGTAACGGCAAAGTGCAGACCTCACCCTCCTCCAGGTGCGCTCACAACGTTGGACAAACGCTTGAGCGGAGGGAACGCTGGACTCGGCAAGCTGGGATGAGAACAGAGGAGGCTGGTAACCCAGACTACTCTGAAACGGAGATAACCCGGTAGCAGACGAAGGAAGCGAATTGTGAGCGTATTCTGCCCAGGGGAGCTGTTCTGCCCAAGACGCAGGGTTCCTGAAAGAAAGGCTGCGTAGTATGCGACCAATCGTCTGATTGGCCCTCTCTGCTTGACCGTTAGACTGGGGATGAAACCCGGAAGAGAGACTGACGGACGCACCAATCAAACGACAGAACTCCCTCCAAAACTGTGACGTGAATTGCGGACCTCTGTCTGAAACGGCGTCTAACGGGAGGCCATGAATTCTGAATACATTCTCAATAATGATTTGTGCCGTCTCCTTAGCGGAAGGAAGTTTAGCGAGGGAATGAAATGTGCCGCCTTAGAGAACCTATCGACAACCGTCAGAATCACAGTCTTCCCCGCAGACAAAGGCAGACCGGTAATGAAGTCTAAGGCAATGTGAGACCATGGTCGAGAAGGAATGGGGAGCGGTCTGAGACGACCGGCAGGAGGAGAGTTACCCGACTTAGTCTGCGCGCAGTCCGAACAGGCAGCCACGAAACGGCGCGTGTCACGCTCCTGAGTCGGCCACCAAAAGCGCTGGCGAATAGACGCAAGAGTGCCTCGAACACCGGGATGACCCGCTAACTTGGCAGAGTGAGCCCACTGAAGAACAGCCAGACGAGTGGAAACAGGAACGAAAAGGAGGTTACTAGGACAAGCGCGCGGCGACGCAGTGTGCGTGAGTGCTTGCTTAACCTGTCTTTCAATTCCCCAGACTGTTAACCCGACAACACGCCCATAAGGAAGAATCCCCTCGGGATCAGTAGAAGCCACAGAAGAACTAAACAGACGGGATAAGGCATCAGGCTTGGTGTTCTTGCTACCCGGACGGTAAGAAATCACAAACTCGAAACGAGCTAAAAACAACGCCCAACGAGCTTGACGGGCATTAAGTCGTTTGGCAGAACGGATGTACTCAAGGTTCTTATGGTCTGTCCAAACGACAAAAGGAACGGTCGCCCTCCAACCACTGTCGCCATTCGCCTAGGGCTAAGCGGATGGCGAGCAGTTCACGGTTACCCACATCATAGTTGCGCTCAGATGGCGACAGGCGATGAGAAAAATAAGCGCAAGGATGAACCTTATCGTCAGACTGGAAGCGCTGGGATAGAATGGCTCCCACGCCTACCTCTGAAGCGCCAACCTCGACAATGAATTGTCTAGTGACGTCAGAGTAACGAGGATAGGAGCGGACGTAAAACGTTCTTTTAGAAGATCAAAAGCTCCCTGGGCGGAACCGACCACTTAAAACACGTCTTGACAGAAGTAAGAGCTGTGAGAGGGGCAGCAACTTGACCGAAATTACGAATGAAACGCCGATAGAAATTAGCGAAACCTAAAAAAGCGCTGCAACTCGACACGTGACCTTGGAACGGGCCAATCACTGACAGCTTGGACCTTAGCGGAATCCATCTGAATGCCTTCAGCGGAAATAACGGAACCGAGAAAAGTAACGGAGGAGACATGAAAAGAGCACTTCTCAGCCTTTACATAGAGACAATTCTCTAAAAGGCGCTGTAGAACACGTCGAACGTGCTGAACATGAATCTCGAGTGACGGAGAAAAATCAGGATATCGTCAAGATAGACAAAACGAAAATGTTCAGCATGTCTCTCAGAACATCATTAACTAATGCCTGAAAAACAGCTGGCGCATTGGCGAGACCGAACGGCAGAACCCGGTACTCAAAATGCCCTAACGGAGTATTAAACGCCGTTTTCCACTCGTCCCCTCTCTGATGCGCACGAGATGGTAAGCGTTACGAAGGTCCAACTTAGTAAAGCACCTGGCTCCCTGCAGAATCTCGAAGGCTGATGACATAAGGGGAAGCGGATAACGATTCTTAACCGTTATGTCATTCAGCCTCGATAATCCACGCAGGGGCGCAGAGTACCGTCCTTCTTCTTAACAAAAAGAACCCCGCCCGGCCGGAGAGGAAGAAGGCACTATGGTACCGGCGTCAAGAGACACAGACAAATAATCCTCGAGAGCCTTACGTTCGGGAGCCGACAGAGAGTATAGTCTACCTCGAGGAGGAGTGGTCCCCGGAAGGAGATCAATACTACAATCATACGACCGGTGAGGAGGAAGGGAGTTGGCTCGGGACCGACTGAAGACCGTGCGCAGATCATGATATTCCTCCGGCACTCCTGTCAAATCGCCAGGTTCCTCCTGAGAAGTAGGGACAGAAGAAACGGGAGGGATGGCAGACATTAAACACTTCACATGACAAGAAACGTTCCAGGATAGGATAGAATTACTAGACCAATTAATAGAAGGATTATGACATACTAGCCAGGGATGACCCAAAACAACAGGTGTAAACGGTGAACGGAAAATCAAAAAAGAAATAGTCTCACTGTGGTTACCAGATACTGTGAGGGTTAAAGGTAGTGTCTCAAATCTGATACTGGGAAGATGACTACCATCTAAGGCGAACATGGGCGTAGGCTTATCTAACTCTCTGAAAGGAATGTCATGTTTCCGAACCCATGCTTCGTCCATGAAACAACCCTCAGCCCCAGAGTCTATCAAGGCACTACATGTAGCGCCCGAACCGGTCCAGCGTAGGTGGACCGACAAAGTAGTACAGGACTTTGATGGAGAGACTTGAGTAGTTGCGCTCACCTGTAGCCCTCCGCTTACAGATGAGCTCTGGCTTTTACTGGACATGAATTAACGAAATGTCCAGCAACTCCACAATAGAGGCACAGGCGGTTGGTGATCCTCCGTTCCCTCTCCTTATTCGAGATGCGAATCCCTCCCAGCTGCATGGGCTCAGTCTCAAAGCCAGAGGGGGAGATGGCTGCGATGCGGAGCAGGGAAACACCGTTGATGCGAGCTCTTCCACGAGCCCGGTGACGAAGATCTACCCGTCGTTCTATGCGGATGGCGAGAGCAATCAAAGAGTCCACATCTGAAGGAACCTCCCGGGAGAGAATCTCATCCTTAACCATAGCGTGGAGTCCTCCAGAAAACGAGCGAGCAGCGCCGGCTCGTTCCACTCACTAGAGGCAGCAAGAGTGCGAAACTCAATGGAATAATCCGTTATGGACCGTTCACCTTGGCATAAGGAAGCCAGGGCCCTAGAAGCCTCCCCACCAAAAACTGAACGGTCAAAAACCCGAATCATCTCCTCTTTAAAGTTCTGGAAATCGTTAGAGCAAACAGCCCTTGCCTCCCAGATAGCTGTGCCCCATTCTCGAGCCCGGCCAGTGAGGAGTGAGATGACGTAAGCAACCCGAGCTCTCTCTAGAGTATGTGTTGGGTTGGAGAGAGAACACAATCTCACACTGCGTGAGAAAGGAGCGGCACTCAGTGGGCTGCCCGGAGTAGCAAGGTGGGTTATTAACCCTAGGTTCTGGAGGCTCGGCAGGCCAGGAAGTAACAGGTGGCACGAGACGTAGACTCTGGAACTGTCCAGAGAGGTCGGAAACCTGAGCAGCCAGGTTTTCCACGGCCTGGCGAGCAGCGGACAATTCCTGCTCGTGTCTGCCGAGCATGGCTCCTGGATCTCGACGGCAGTGTAACGAGCGTCAGAAGTCGCTGGGTCCATTCTTTGATCGGTTCCTTCTGTTATGCAGGTGAAGGAGGACCCAAACGCGACTTAACAGAAACAGAGTTTATTAATGCTCAAACCGAATAACTGAAATCCTCTAGATAGTAGAGGGGAAAACAACTGGAGAAGCGGCCACAGACTGCAGGTCGCTTCGGGGTAGGCGCAGGCCGTAGTCAACTGAGACACCTGCTCACACGCAGCGTCTGAAGAAGGCACAAACACGACAGGACAGGGTGATACACAATCACGGCAAAACACGACAGGACAGGGCGAAACGCAATTACAGCATGGAATACAAAACAAGGAACCGATGGAACAGGAACGGATCACAAAGGAATAAATAGGGAGTCTAATCAGGGAAAGGATCGGGAACAGGTGTGGGAAGACTAAATGATGATTAGGGGAATAGGAACAGCTGGGAGCAGGAACGGAACGACAGAGAGAAGAGAGAGCGAGAGAGTGAAAGGGGAGGGGGAGAGAGAGGGATAGAACCAAACAAGACCAGCAGAGGGAAACGAATAGCATGGGGAGCACAGGGACAAGACATGACAATAAATGACAAACATGAC
>NC_060185.1:30221523-30241162 GCF_021184085.1 Oncorhynchus gorbuscha
CCTGGAGGGTTGTTAACAGAGTGTCCAAAAGGCTGGAAGTATACAGAATGGTGTCGTCTGCGTAGAGGTGGATCAGAGACTCACCAGCAGCAAGAGCGACCTCATTGATGTATACAGAGAAGAGTCGGTCCAAGAATTGAACCCTGTGGCAACCCCATAGAGACTGCCAGAGGTCCGGACAGCAGACCCTCCGATTTGACACACTGAACTCTATCAGAGAAGTAGTTGGTGAACCAGGCGAGGCAATCATTTGAGAAACCAAGGCTGTCGAGTCTGCTGATGAGGATGTGGTGATTGACAGAGTCGAAAGCCTTGGCCAGATCAATGAATACGGCTGCACAGTAATGTTTCTTATCGATGGCGGTTAAGATATCGTTTAGGACCTTGAGCATGGCTGAGGTGCACCCATGACCAGCTCTGAAACCAGATTGCATAGCAGAGAAGGTATGGTGAGATTCGAAATGGTCGGTAATCTGTTTGTTGACTTGGCTTTCGAAGACCTTAGAAGAGAGTCCCCCCTTTGAAGAGGGGATGACCGCAGCTGCTTTCCAATTTTTGGGAATCTCAGACGACACGAAAGAGAGGTTGAACAGGCTAGTAATAGGGGTGGAAAAAATTTCGGCAGATAATTTTAGAAAGAAAGGGTCCAGATTGTCTAGCCTGGCTGATTTGTAGGGGTCCAGATTTTGCAGCTCTTTCAGAACATCAGCTGAATGGATTTGGGAGAAGGAGAAATGGGGAAGGCTTGGGCGAGTTGCTGTTGGGGGTGCAGTGCTGTTGACCGGTGTAGGAGTAGCCAGGTGGAAAGCATGGCCAGCCGTAGAAAAATGCTTATTGAAATTCTCAATTATGGTGGATTTATCAGTGGTGACAGTGTTTCCTATCTTCAGTGCAGTGGGCAGCTGGGAGGAGGTGTTCTTATTCTCCATGGACTTTACAGTGTCCCAGAACTTTTTTGAGTTAGTGTTGCAGGAAGCAAATTTCTGCTTGAAAAAGCTAGCCTTGGCTTTTCTAACTGCCTGTGTATAATGGTTTCTAGCTTCCCTGAACAGCTGCATATCACGGGGGCTGTTCGATGCTAATGCAGAACGCCATAGGATGTTTTTGTGTTGGTTAAGGGCAGTCAGGTCTGGGGAGAACCAAGGGCTATATTTGTTCCTGGTTCTAAATTTCTTGAATGGGGCATGTTTATTTAAGATGGTTAGGAAGGCATTTAAAAAATGTCGGAAGTGTACACTTTGGTTGGAGTCATTAAAACTTGTTTTTCAACCACTCCTCAAATTTCTTGTTAGCAAACTATAGTTTTGGCAAGTCGGTTAGGACATCTACTTTATGCATGACAAAAGTAATTCTTCCAACAATTGTTTACAAACAGATTATTTCACTTTTATTTCATATAATTCACTTTATCACAATTCCAGTGGGTCAGAAGTTTACATACACTATGTTGACTGTGCCTTTAAACAGCTTGGAAAATTCCAGAAAATTATGTCATGGCTTTAGAAGCTTCTGATAGGCTATTGGCATCATTTATATAGAGTCAAATGGAAGTGTACCTGTGGATGCATTTCAAGGCCTATCTTCAATCTCAGTGCCTCTTTGCATGACATCATGGGAACATCAAAAGAAATCCCAGCCAGACCTCAGAAAAATGTTTTACCTCCACAAGTCTGAGTTCATCCTTGGGAGCAATTTCCAAACATCTGAAAGTACCACATACATCTGTACAAACAATAGTACTCAAGTATAAACACCATGGGACCACACAGCCGTCACACCGCTCTGGAAGGAGACGCGTTCTGTCTCCCTACAGATGAAAGTAATTTGATGCAAAAAGTGCAAATCAATCCCAGAACAACAGCAAAGGACCATGTGAAGATGCTGGAGGAAACAGGTACAGAAGTATCTATATCCACAGTAAACGAGTCCTATATCAACATAATCTGAAAAGTCCGCTCAGCAAGGAAAAGCCACTGCTCCAAAACAGCCATAAAAAACAGACTACGGTTTGCAACTGCACATGGGGACAAAGATCATACTTTTTTGAGAAATGTTCTCTGGTCTGATGAAATAAAAATATAACTGTTTGGCCATAATGACCATTGTTATGTTTGGAGGAAAAAGGGGGAGGCTTGCAAGTTGAAGAACACCATCCCAACCCATGAAGGACAGGGGTGGCAGCATCATGTTATGAGGTGCTTTGCTGCAAGGATGGTGCACTTCCACAAAATGGATGGCATCATGAGAGGAAAATTATATGGATATATTGACGCAACGTCTCAAAACATCAGTCGACCAAGTTAAAGCTTGGTCGCAAAATGGGTCTTCAAGTGGACAATGACCCCAAGCAGACTTCCAAAGTTTTAGCAAAATGGCTTAACGACAACAAAGTCAAGGTATGGGAGGGCCATCACAAAGCCCTGACCTCAAACATATAGAGAATTTGTGGGCAGAACTGAAAAAGTGTGTGCGTGCAAGGATGCCTAGAAGTTACACCAGCTCTGTCAATGGGCCAAAATTCACCCAACTTATTGTGGGAAGCTTGTGGAAGGCTACCTCAAAATGTTTGACCAAAAAGTTAACAATTTGAGAAATGCTACCAAGTGCTACTTGATTGTTTGTAAACTGCTGACCCATTGGGAATGTGATGAAAGAAATAAAAACTGAAATAAATTATTCTTTCTACTAATATTCTGATATTTCACATACTTAAAATAAAGTGGTGATCCTAACTGACCTAAGGCAGGACATTTTTACTCAGATTAAATGTCAAGAATGGTGAAAAACGGAGTTTAAATGTATTTGGCTAAAGTGTTTATAAAACTTCCGACTTTAAACTGTATGTAGCATACTTGCCTGTATATGAAGTAGACATAGTATGGCTCTTACTGATTTTATTGTCTCTTTTTTCTCTTTTTACTTCCTTCTCTAGTTGTTTGCTCTCTCTCCGTCTTACACAAATCCCTCCCTCGTGACATAGAAAAAGCAGTGAAAAATACTCTCCCTCTTCCATAATTCAGTCTTCTTTGCTGGCGCTGGAATGCATTTCAAAACCAGGGCAAAAAGCCTTCCTCTAGTCTCAACCTACTCTCCATTCTCTATGAAACTTTAATACCTAGCAAGCCTTATTCAGCCGTCCCACAACTTCACTAACATCATTTACCCAACACAACAACACACCATGACAACCTCTGAGCCTCATTCCTCTCCTGAATTGAGCTGTGTAGAGAGACTAGAGAGAAACTCTTGATTGTCTCACTGTTTTGTTTTTTTACTTCCTATGACTTGTTGGCTGGCCCTGTTTCAGTTTTCTTTGTTTTGAGTGCCTTCAGAAATAATTCATATCCCTTGACTTATTCCACATGTTGTGTTACAGACTGAATTCAAAATAGATTTGTTTTATTCATTTCCACACATACCCGTAATGGCAAAGTGAAAATGTTTTCAGAAATGTTTGCTAATTTGTTGAATTAAGTATAGAAATACGTATTCACACTTCTGAGTCAATACTTTGTAGAAGCACCTTTGGCAGTGAATACAGCTGTGAATCTATCTGTATACCCGGATACTGCACTTGGATTGTGCAACGTTTGACGATTTTTCTTTGAATTTTTCAAGCTCTGTCAAATTTGGGTTGATCATAGATTTTCTGTAGATTTAAGTCAAAACTGTAACTCAGTAACATTCACTATCTTCTTGGTAAGCAACTCCAGTGTAGATTTGGCCTTGTGTTTTAGGCTATTGTCCTGCTGAAAGGTGAGTTAATCTCCATTGTCTGGTGGAAAGTAGACTGTACCAGATTTTGCCTGTGCTTATCTCCATTCCATTTATTTTTATCCAGAAAAACTCCCTCAGTTCTCAGTTCTAACGAATACAAGCATACCCATAACCTGATGCAGCCACCACTATTCTTGAACATATGGAGAATACTACTCATTAATTTGTTGATTTGGATTTGCCCCAAACATAAAAAGTGAATTGCTTTGCCACATGTTTTGCAGTGTTGCTTTAGTGCCTTGTTGCAAACAACATGTTTTGAATATTTGTATTCTGTACAAGCTTCCTTCTTTTCCCTCTGCCAATTAGGTTGGTATTGTTGGCCAACTACAATGTTGTTGATCCATCCTCAGTTTCTGCTATCACAGCCATTAAACTGCCTGTTTTAAAGTCACCATTCACCTCATGGGAAAATCCTGAGTGGTTTCCCTTCTCTCCGTCAATGTAACGGTTTTCCTCCTCTCCTGACGATGAGTATGAAGGATCGGACCAATGCGCAGCGTGGTAAGTGTTCATGTTATATTTATTAAACTGAACACAAAAATAACAAAGGAAAAAACACAACAAAAACGAAACAGTCCTATTAGGTGAAAAAACAGGAAACAACTACCCACAACCCATAGTGGGAAAACAGGCTGCCTAAGTATGGTTCTCAATCAGAGACAACGACAAACAGCTGCCTCTGATTGGGAACCATACGGGCCAAACACATAGAAATACTAAAACATAGAACACATAGAATGCCCACCCCAACTCATGCCCTGGCCAAACTAAAATAGAGACTTAAAAAGGAACTAAGGTCAGGACGTGGCAGTCAACTGAGTTGGAAGGACACCTGTATCTTTGTAGTGCCTGGGTGTATTGATACACCATTCAAAGTGTAATGAATAACTTCACCATGCTCAAAGGGATACTCAATGTCTCAATATTTATTTTATTTTTGTATCCACCAAAAGATACCCTTCTTTGCAAGGCATTGGAAAACCTCCATGGTCTTTGTGGTTGACTCTGTGTTTGATATTCACTGCTCGATTGGAGGGAGCTTACAGATAATTGTATGTGTGGGGCACAGAGATGAGGTCATCATTCAAAAATCATGTTAAACACTATTATTGTACACAGAATGAGTCCATGCAACTAATTATGTGACTTGTTCAGCAAATGTTTAATCCTGAACTTATTTAGGCCATAAGAAAAGGGTTGAATACTTATTGACTCAAGACATTTCAGCTTTTCAATTTTAAATGAATTTGTAAATATTTCTAAAAACATAATTCCACTTTGACATTATGGGGTATTGTGTGTTGGCCAGTGACAACAAAATCTTAATTGAACCCATTTTAACTGCAGGCTTTAACACAACAAAATGTGTAAAAAGTCAAGGGGTGTGAATACTTTCCGAATGCGCTGTATGTATGACCTGTGAGAAAGATTGGCTGTCTGGCCTGGGTTCAGCTGTTATATGAACTGAGATTGAGACGGAGCACAGAGGTCCTTCAGCTCAGAAGCACCTGAAAGCTGAGCTGCACTCTGTTGCAGACTAGCCAATAAAAGGACAGACAGATGGATGGACAGATGGACAGAAGAAGGGATTGACAGACGAATCGGCTGACTGATCGCCTGACGGACGGACGGGCATATGCATGCACACACACACACACACACACACACACACACACACACACACACACACACACACACACACACACACACACACACACACACACACACACACACACACACACACACACACACACACACACACACACACACACACACACACACACACACACACACACACATTCACCAGGGGTTGTGCTCAATTCAGAATTGAATTGAGAATGCCTCAAATTCCAAGTAAATTCTTGAATTTGAATTGAATTTGAGTTTGAGTAGTACACAGGATACAGAATTGCAATTAAAATTTGAATGAAAGGAAATATAATTGAATTCAGTGTAGTCTATACAAATATGCATCTTGTACATAAAACATTACATATGACATTATATATATAAAATATTTATGAAACAATAGATTTTCAGGGCAAACATAAAATGAATGTTCAAGGAAAATAAAACCTGTATGCAAATATGGAGAAAATACTACATTTCCTGAATGCATTGGTTTAACCTCAAGTTGACCCAAAATACTTGTTTCCAGATTAAACATATATATTCTTTGTAACTGGAAGTGTGACCTATCAGATTAAATTAAACTTAAATTGTCTTCAACTGAGTGGAATTTCTTTGAATTACACGGAATTAAATTCTACTTCCTATCACTCAAACTACAATTCAAACTCTAAATCCTGTGGGGTGTGCCAATTCAATTCAAATTTTAACTCATGAATTGAATGGGAGTCAATTCTAAAATTCTGAATTGAGCACAACCCTGACACACACACACTGTTATCCATCAGTGTAATATGTTAGCTGTCGTGTTGTCATGGAGAAGTTGGGGAGTTTGTCTGGCACATTCCTGAGTTGTGTATGATGTCATCACCAGCTTGGGTCCACTGGGGATTGTGGGATTTGCAGTCTGAAATACAGTAGAGACACCAAATCATGATAATGACATCACAATGTTGGCACTGAAAGGCTAAAATTATTTTCAATAGATGTGATATAGTCCTCCCTACACTCTTAAAAAAAGGCGCTCAAAAGGGTTCTTCGGCTGCGAAAAGGGTTCTACATGGAACCCAAAAGGGTTCTACCTGGAACCAAAAGGGTTGTCCTATGGGGAAAGCCAAAGAAACCTTTAGGTAGATATAAAAATGTTTTTAAAGAGTGTACAGTATAGCTTCCATAATGTCGGCTTAAATAAGCAAACATTATTAACAGCAAGTCCTGAATCAGTTCAACTCACACTCAAGTACCCTTGGGACCATAGCCCAACGCTGGTCTGGGATCAGCTTGAGAGTACAACAAAAACCTGACCAGCCTCACTGAAACCTGGCTCCAAGTATTGCCTGAAGTCATGAATATGTATAGGCCGTGTAATATGAGATTTCATGCTCAACTGAGTGCCGTGGATGGATGCTAGCTATCAAGCTAAGAAGGGACCCTGGTCTCATGCTCTCAAATCAGAACTCAGCTTGGGGATTCATTAGATTCTCATCAGCAGTGTAGCACTGTGCGAGTCACAGCACGATGACCTGAGAGTGCTCACGGTACTTTGCACACCAATGGCACAGTGCTATGGACACTAATATAAAATCACACATACAGACACACATCATATTTCATACACACACACACTGATACCGACACTCATCATACGCACACACCAACATACAGTGTTAGTACCAAGCTAGCTAGGATGTTTAGCCCAGTGAATTATACAACAGATATTTGATCAAGGTTTCTCTTGTTCTGCAGGAGAAAGGAGAAGAGAGGAAACCTGAGTCAAACACAAACTCAAACCCGAACCCAAATAAACACATGAATAGTTTAGTTGTAATCCATGATGAAACATTTGGAGCAGGAAGGACCACAGATATGTTGGTGGTTGGAGGTTGTGTACAGATTCTTTATCTTGTGATTCACGACTTACACCAGTGTGCACGTACACACGCACACAGACACACACATACAATACCCCCACACACACACAGATACACACATACAATACCCCACACGCACACAGATACACACACATACAATACCCCCCACACACACACAGACACACACACATACAATACCCCCCACACACACACAGACACACACACATACAATACCCCCACACACACACAGATACACACATGTAATACCCCCCACACACACACAGACACACACACATACACACCCCACACACACAGACACACACACATACAATACCCCCCACACACACAGACACACACACATACAATACCCCCACACACACACAAAGTATTTGGATCAACTTAATTCCATTTTGGATGGTAGTTACACCTAATGGAAACAGGTTATTGAAACAGTATTGAATTCAGAAATAATAATTCAAATGATTGTGTTAGATTAACTAAATGTATTCATGTTTATCAAACACAACTGAATCAAAAACCTTTCAAGGTGAATCAATTCTGCCAGTTCTAGCTATTTGACTTATGTTCATCCTGTCATGTTTTGTCTTATTTTGTCTTGTCATTTTGCTTTTCCCTCTGTTCGTTTTCCCCCTGCTGGTCTTTTTAGGTTCGTTCCCCTCTTTCTCTCTTCCTCCCTCTCTCTCTTCTCTCTATCGCTCCGTTCCTGCTCCCAGCTGTTCCTATTCCCCTAATCAATCATTTAGTCTTCCCACACCTGTTCCCTATCTTTCCCCCTGATTAGAGTCCCTATTTCTCCCCTTGTTTTCCGTTTCTGCCCTGTCGGATCCTTGTCTATTGTTCACCGTGCTGTGTCTGTGTATCGCCCTGTCGTGTCGTGTTTCCCTCAGATGCTGCGTGGTGAGCAGGTGTCTGAGTCTGCTACGTTCAAGTGCCTTCCCGAGGCAACCTGCAGTTCATGATCGAGTCTCCAGTCTGTTCTCGTCATTACGAGTGGAATTATGCTTTATGATTGTAGATTTACTTTACTGGATTAAAGACTCTGTTTTCGCCAAGTTGCTTTTGGGTCCTCATTCACCTGCATAACAGAAGGATCCGACCAAGAATGGACCCAGCGACTATGGATTCTCTCTACTCTACTCTCGAGTTCCAGGGAGCGATGCTCGGCAGACACGAGCAGGAATTGTCTGCTGCTCGGCATGCCGTTGAGACCCTGGCCGCTCAGGTCTCCGACCTCTCAGGACAGTATCAGAGTCTTCGTCTCGTGTCACCAGCTACTTCCGGTTCTTCCGAGCCTCCGGAACCTAGGGTTAATAACCCACCATGTTATTCTGGGCAGCCCACTGAGTGCCGCTCCTTTCTCACCCAGTGTGATATAGTGTTCTCTCTCAACCCAACACATACTCAAGAGAGAGAGCTCGGATTGCCTACGCCATATCACTCCTTACTGGTCGGGCTCGGCAGTGGGGCACAGCTATCTGGGAGGCAAGCGCTGAGTGTACTAACAATTATCTGAACTTTAAAGAGGAGATGATAAGGGTTTTTGATCGCTCAGTTTTTGGGAAAGAAGCTTCCTGGTCCCTGTCTTCCCTATGTCAAGGTAATCGATCCATAACGGATTACTCTATAGAGTTTCGCACTCTTGCTGCCTCCAGTAACTGGAACGAGCAGGCGTTGCTCGCTCGTTTTCTGGAGGGACTCCACGCTAAGGTTAAGGATGAGATTCTCTCTCGGGAGGTTCCATCCAGCGTGGATTCTTTGATTGAACTCGCTATTCGCATTGAACGACGGGTAGATCTTCGTCACCGAGCTCATAGAAGAGAGCTCGCGTTAACTGTGTCTCCCCTCTCTCCGACACTACCGTCTTTCCCCACTGACTCAGGTGTTGAGCCCATGCAGCTGGGGGGTATTCGCATCTCGACTAAGGAGAGGGAACGGAGAATCACCAACCGCCTCTGTCTCTATTGCGGTTCCGCTGGTCATTTTGTCATTTCATGTCCAGTTAAAGGCCAGAGCTCATCAGTAAGCGGAGGGCGACTGATAAGCGCTACTAGACGGTCCTCTCCGTCAAGTACATGTACTACCTTACCGGTCCATCTACGCTGGACCGGATCGGCAGCTTTCCTGCAGTGCATTAATAGACTCTGGGGCAGAGGGCTGTTTTATGGACGAAGCCTGGGCGCGGGAACATGACATTCCTCTCAGACAGTTAGGGAGCCCACGGTCATGTTTGCCTTGGATGGTAGTCCTCTCCCCAGTATATTATATGAAACACTACCTTTAACCCTCACTGTATCTGGTAACCATAGTGAGACCATTTCTTTTGATTTTTTGTTCACCTTTTACACCTGTTGTTTTGGGTCATCCCTGGCTAGTGTGTCATAATCCTTCTTTTGATTGGTCTAGTAATTCTATCCTTTCCTGGAACGTTTCTTGTCATGTGACGTGTTTAATGTCTGCTATTTCTCCTGTTTGTTCTGTCCCCTCTTCTCAGGAGGAACCTGGTGATTTGACAGGAGTGCCGGAGGAATATCATGGTCTGCGCACGGTCTTCAGTCGGTCCAGAACCAACTCCTTCCTCCTCACCGGTCGTATGATTGTTGTTCTGATCTCTTCAAGAAGCGTTTTGCATCCGCTCTATCCTTGTTGCACCTGACGTCACTAAACAGTTTATTGTTGAGGTTGACGCGTCGGGGTGGGCGTAGGGAGCCATTCTGTCCCAGCGCTCCGATACTGACGATGGGGTCCACCCTTGTGCGTATTTTTCTCATCGCCTGTCACCGTCGGAACGTAACTATGATGTGGCTAACCATGTGAACTGCTCGCCATCCGTTTAGCCCTAGGCAAATGGCGACAGTGGTTGGAGGGGGTGACCGTTCCTTTTGTCGTTTGGACTGACCAAAAGAACCTTGAGTACATCCGTTATGCCAAACGACTGAATGCGCGTCATGCTCGTTGGGCGTTGTTTTTCGCTCGTTTCGAGTTCGTTATTTCTTATTGCCCGGGTACTAAGAACACCAAGCCTCATGCTTTATCCCGTCTCTTTAGTTCTTCTGTGGCTTCTACCGATCCCGAGGGATCCTTCCTGTTGGGCGTGTTGTCGGGTTGACTGTCTGGGAATTGAGAGACAGGTTAAGCAAGCACTCACGCACACTGCGTCGCGCGCGCTTGTCCTAGTAACCTTCTTTTCGTTCCTGTTTCTACTCGTCTGGCTGTTCTTCAGTGGGCTCACTCTGCCAAGTTAGCTGGCCATCCCGGCGTTCGGGGTACGCTTGCTTCTATTCGCCAGCGGTTTGGTGGCCTACTCAGGAGCGTGACACGCGCCGTTTCGTGGCTGCGTGTTCAGACTGCGCGCAGAAGAAGTCTGGTAATTTTTTTCTGCTTCTGCTCCTGGTCTTGCTGGGTCTCAGTCTGTTCCCTGCCACGCATCTCTCCTGTTCTTGTTCCTGCCCTTGCTGTGTCTCAGTCTGTCCCTAGTTGTTACTCTCCTGGCCTGTTTGGTCCTGTTTGCTCTAAAGCTTTCAGTTCTCTACCCGTGTCTCATTTTTTTTTTTTTAGAGTAGTACCCTAGTTTCCTTTTTATCGTTTTTCGTTACGGTCCTGAGGAGAGGAGTTGGGTTCTTTCTCGGGACGTGCTGGACCGTTTGTGATCTATGATTTCCTCCGTTGCCGCCAGTGTTCCTCCTCGAGAGCGCCAGGAGGCGCTCGGTGAGTGGGGGGGGTACTGTCATGTTTTGTCTTATTTTGTCTTGTCATTTTGCTTTTCCCTCTGTTCGTTTCCCCCTGCTGGTCTTTTTTAGGTTCGTTCCCTCTTTCTCTCTTCCTCCCTCTCTCTCTCTTCTCTCTATCGCTCCGTCCTGCTCCAGCTGTTCCTATTCCCCTAATCAATCATTTAGTCTTCCACACCTGTTCCTATCTTTCCCCCTGATTAGAGTCCTATTCTCCCCTTTGTTTTCCGCTTCTGCTGTCGGATCCTTGTCTATTGTTCACTGTGCATGTCTGTATGTCGCCCTGTTTGCCGTGTTTCCCTCAGATGCGTGGGTGAGCAGGTGTCTAGTCTGCTACGTTCCGTGCCTTCCGGGCAACCTGCAGTTTCATGATCGAAGTCTCCAGTCTGTTCGTCATTACGAGTGAACGCTTTATGATTGTAGATTTACTTTACTGGATTAAAGACTCTGTTTGCTGTTGCTTTTGGTCCTCATTCACCTGCATAACACATCCAACCTCCAATCTGCTTACATAAATCATAATTAAATTGCTTTTATTTCCACCAGGCTAATGCTTTTTTTGCTGGTTTCTGTAGGTATGGTCTCTGGGAATTTAAAAAAGAAAGAATTGTCAAAAAGACACGTTTCTGTAGCAAAATTAAGGTTGTATTTTGAAAAAATCACAATCTCTCGCACAGGCATACACAATAGTGGTGCGTATAGTAAAATCACTGGGGATGCCAAGCCAGGGAAAAAACACCATATTACAACCTATGCGTTTTGTGATAATTGAGTTGTTTGCGCGATAACCTGTTAGTCCATATGCCTTAATGGCGCCCGGAGGAGATGGCTGCCGTTTACTGATCCCAACAAGGCCCTCAACCCTGTCATTCGCAGGAGAAAGAGAAGGAGATATCGGGAACGAAGGTTCGGGTGCCTTGTAAGGATCTGACGGCGAGTGGGTAATCTCCTTTACCATTGATCCTATCAGCCAACGTAAAATCAATGGATAATAAAATAGACAAATTACGATCATGTATATCCTACCAAGGGAACATTAAAAACTGTAATATCTTATGTTTCACCAAATCATGGCTGAACGAAGACATTCGTTTTTATTTTTTATTTCACCTTTATTTAACCAGGTAGGCTAGTTGAGAACAAATTCTCATTTACAACTGCGACCTGGCCAAGATAAAGCAAAGCAGTGCAACAAAAACAACAACACATAGTTACATGTGGAATAAACAAACATACAGTCTATAATAACATAGGAAAGTCTATATACAGTGTGTGCAAATAAGGTAGGAATATTAGGGAGGTAAAGCAATAAATAGGCCATAGTGGTGGTAAAGATTATAATTTTAGCAATTAAACACTGGAGGATCGATGTGCAGAAGATGAGTGTGCAAGTAGATACATTAAAAAGTAAAGGAGCAAAATAAATCAAATAAATAACAGTATGGGATGAGGTAGTTGGATGGGCTATTTACAGATACAAGGACAGGCAGTGATCTGTGATCTGCTCTGACAGCTGGAAGAAGCTAGTGAGGGAGATGTGAGTCTCCAGCTTCAGTGATTTTTGCAGTTCTTTCCAGTCATTGGCAGCAGAGACCTGAAGGAAAGGCAGCCAAATGAGAATTAGTTTTTGGGGGCACTATAGCTATATATCATGCTGGAGCGTGTGCTATGGGTGGGTGCCAAGCAGACCAGTGAGCTGAGATAAGGCGGGGCTTTACCTAGAAAGATGACTCGGGAGCCAGGTTTGGCGTAATTTAATATGAAGGAGGCCAGCCAACGAGAGCGATACAGGTCAAGAATGGTGGGTGTGTATATGGGGCTTTGGGTGACAAAACGGGATTGCACTGTGATAGACTGCATCCAATTTGTTGAGTAGGGTATTGGAGGCTATTTTGTAAATGACATCGCTAAAGTCACCCAGGATTGGTAGGATGGTCAGTTTTGATAAGGCAGTTTGGCAGCATGAGTGGGAAGCCGATGCTTTGTCATGAAACCTAGATTTAACTTGGATTGGAGATGTTTGATATGGTCTGGAAGGAGAGTTTACAGTCTAACCAGACACCTAAGTATTTGTAGTTGTCCACGATTCTAAGTCAGAGAGACGCTCCAGAGTAGTGATGTTGGACAGGCGGGCAGGTGCAGGTATGAATGGGTTGAAGAGCATGCATTTAGTTTTACTTGTATTTAAGAGCAATTGAGGCCACTGAAGGAGAGTTGTATGGCATTGAAGCTTGCCTGGAGGGTTGTTAACACAGTGTCCAAAGAAGGGCCGGAAGTATACAGAATGGTGTCGTCTGCGTAGAGGTGGATCAGGGACTCACCAGCAGCAAGAGCGACCTCATTGATGTATACAGAGAAGAGAGTCGGTCCAAGAATTGAACCCTGTGGCACCCCCATAGAGACTGCCAGAGGTCCGGACAGCAGACACGCCCGATTTGACAAACTGAACTCTATCAGAGAAGTAGTTGGTGAACCAGGTGAGGCAATCATTTGAGAAACCAAGGCTGCCGGGTCTGCCGATGAGGATGTGGTGGTTGACAGAATCAAAGCCTGGGCCAGATCAATGAATCTGACTGCACAGTAATGTTTGTTATCGATGGCGGTTAAGATATCGTTTAGGAACTTGAGCGTGGCTGAGAGTGCACCCATGACCAGCTCTGAAACCAGATGCATGTAGAAGGTATGGTGGTCGAAATGGTCGGTAATCATTTGTTGACTTGGCTTTCGAAGACCTTAGAAAGGCATGGTGTCCTCCTGCTTAAGCCAGTACATGTCAGGCCCGTCTGAAGTTTGCTAGAGAGTATTTGGATGATCCAGAAGAAGAGTGGGAGAATGTCATGTGGTCAGATGAAACCAAAATATAACTTTTTGGTAAAAACTCAACTCGTCGTGTTTGGGGGACAAAGAATTCTGAGTTGCATCCAAAGAACACCATACCTACTGTGAAGCATGGGGGTGGAAACATCATGCTTTGGGGCTGTTTTTCTGCAAAGGGACCAGGACGACTGATCCGTGTAAAGGAAAGAATGAATGGGGCCATGTATCGTGAGATTTTGAGTGAAAACCTCCTTCCATCAGCAACGGCATTGAATATGAAACGTGTCTTTCTCTTTCAGCATGACAATGATCCCAAACACACCGCCCGGGCAATGAAGGAGTGGCTTCGTAAGAAACATTTCAAGGTCCTGGAGTGAACTAGCCAGTCTCCAGATCTCAACCCCATAGAAAATCTTTGGAGGAGTTGAAAGTCCGTGTTGCCCAGCAACAGCCCCAAAACATCACTGCTCTAGAGGAGATATGCATGGAGGAATAACTGTCATGTTTGTCATTTATTATCATGTCTTTGTCCCTGTGCTCCCCATGCTATTCGTTTCCCTCTGCTGGTCTTATTTGGTTCTTTCCCTCCTTCCTATCCCTCTCTCTCCCCCTCCCTCTCTCACTCTCTCGCTCTCTTCTCTATCGTTCCGTTCCTGCTCCCAGCTGTTCCTATTCCCTAATCATCATTTAGTCTTCCCCACACCTGTTCCCGATCCTTTCCCTGATTAGAGTCCCTATTTATTCCTTTGTGATCCGTTCCTGTCCGTCGGTTCCTTGTATTGTATTCACCATGCTGTGATTGCGTTTCGCCCTGTCCTGTCGTGTTTTTGCTGTGATTGTGTATCGCCCTGTCCTGTCGTGTTTTTTTGCCTTCATCAGATGCTGCGTGTGAGCAGGTGTCTCTGTCGACTACGGCCTGCGCCTACCCGAAGCGACCTGCAGTCTGTGGCCGCTTCTCCAGTTATTTCCCCTCTACAAGTCTAGAGGATTTCTGTTATTCCCTGTTTGGACTTAAATAAACTCTGTTTCTGTTAAGTCGCTTTTGGGTCCTCTTTCACCTGCATGACAGAAGGAACCGACCAAGGAATGGACCCAGCGACTACAGACGCTCGTTACACTGCCGTCAGGATCCAAGGAGCCATGCTCGGCAGACACGAGCAGGAATTGTCTGCTGCTCGCCATGCCGTGGAGAACCTGGCCGCTCAGGTTTCCGACCTCTGGACAGTTCCAGAGTCTCGTCTCGTGCCACCTGTTACTTCCTGGCCTGCCGAGCCTCCAGAACCTAGGGTTAATAACCCACCTTGCTACTCCGGGCAGCCCACTGAGTGTCGCTCCTTTCTCACGCAGTGTGAGATTGTGTTCTCTCTCCAACCCAACACATACTCTAGAGAGAGCTCGGGTTGCTTACGTCATTTCACTCCTTACTGGCCGGGCTCGAGAATGGGGCACAGCTATCTGGGAGGCAAGGGCTGATTGCTCTAACAAATTCCAGAACTTTAAAGAGGAGATGATTCGGGTTTTTGACCGTTCAGTTTTTGGTAGGGAGGCTTCTAGGGCCCTGGCTTCCTTATGCCAAGGTGAACGGTCCATAACGGATTATTCTATTGAGTTTCGCACTCTTGCTGCCTCTAGTGAGTGGAACGAGCCGGCGCTGCTCGCTCGTTTTCTGGAGGGACTCCACGCAGTGGTTAAGGATGAGATTCTCTCCCGGGAGGTTCCATCAGATGTGGATTCTTTGATTGCTCTCGCCATCCGCATAGAACGACGGGTAGATCTTCGTCACCGGGCTCGTGGAAGAGAGCTCGCATCAACGGTGTTTCCCTGCTCCGCATCGCAACCATCTCCCTCCTCTGGCTTTGAGACTGAGCCCATGCAGCTGGGAGGGATTCGCATCTCGAATAAGGAGAGGGAATGGAGGATCACCAACCGCCTGTGCCTCTATTGCGGAGTTGCTGGACATTTTGTTAATTCATGTCCAGTAAGAGGCCAGAGCCCATCAGTAAGCGGAGGGCTACTGGTGAGCGCTACTACTCAGGTCCCTTCATCTAGATCTTGTACTACTATGTCGGTCCATCTACGCTGGACCGGTTCGGGTGCTACATGCAGTGCTTTGATTGACTCTGGGGCTGAGGGTTGTTTCATGGACGAAGCATGGGCTCGGAAACATAACATTCCTTTCAGACCGTTAGACAGGCCTACGCCCATGTTTGCCTTAGATGGTAGTCATCTTCCCAGTATCAAATTTGAGACACTACCTTTAACTCTCACAGTATCTGGTAACCACAGTGAGACTATTTCTTTTTGATTTTCCGTTCACCGTTTACACCTGTTGTTTTGGGTCATCCCTGGCTTGTATGTCATAATCCTTCTATTAATTGGTCTAGTAATTCTATCCTATCCTGGAACGTTTCTTGTCATGTGAAGTGTTTAATGTCTGCCATCCCTCCCGTTTCTTCTGTCCCTACTTCTCAGGAGGAACCTGGCGATTTGACAGGAGTGCCGGAGGAATATCATGATCTGCGCACGGTCTTCAGTCGGTCCCGAGCCAACTCCCTTCCTCCTCACCGGTCGTATGATTGTAGTATTGATCTCCTTCCGGGGACCACTCCTCCTCGAGGTAGACTATACTCTCTGTCGGCTCCCGAACGTAAGGCTCTCGAGGATTATTTGTCTGTGTCTCTTGACGCCGGTACCATAGTGCCTTCTTCTTCTCCGGCCGGGGCGGGGTTCTTTTTGTTAAAAAGAAGGACGGTACTCTGCGCCCCTGCGTGGATTATCGAGGGCTGAATGACATAACGGTTAAGAATCGTTATCCGCTTCCCTTATGTCATCAGCCTTCGAGATTCTGCAGGGAGCCAGGTGCTTTACTAAGTTGGACCTTCGTAACGCTTACCATCTCGTGCGCATCAGAGAGGGGGACGAGTGGAAAACGGCGTTTAACACTCCGTTAGGGCATTTTGAGTACCGGGTTCTGCCGTTCGGTCTCGCCAATGCGCCAGCTGTTTTTCAGGCATTAGTTAATGATGTTCTGAGAGACATGCTGAACATTTTTGTTTTTGTCTATCTTGACGATATCCTGATTTTTTCTCCGTCACTCGAGATTCATGTTCAGCACGTTCGACGTGTTCTACAGCGCCTTTAGAGAATTGTCTCTACGTAAAGGCTGAGAAGTGCTCTTTTCATGTCTCCTCCGTTACTTTTCTCGGTTCCGTTATTTCCGCTGAAGGCATTCAGATGGATTCCGCTAAGGTCCAAGCTGTCAGTGATTGGCCCGTTCCAAGGTCACGTGTCGAGTTGCAGCGCTTTTTAGGTTTCGCTAATTTCTATCGGCGTTTCATTCGTAATTTCGGTCAAGTTGCTGCCCCTCTCACAGCTCTTACTTCTGTCAAGACGTGTTTTAAGTGGTCCGGTTCCGCCCAGGAGCTTTTGATCTTCTAAAAGAACGTTTTACGTCCGCTCCTATCCTCGTTACTCCTGACGTCACTAGACAATTCATTGTCGAGGTTGACGCTTCAGAGGTAGGCGTGGGAGCCATCCTATCCCAGCTTCCAGTCTGACGATAAGGTTCATCCTTGCGCTTATTTTTCTCATCGCCTGTCGCCATCTGAGCGCAACTATGATGTGGGTAACCGTGAACTGCTCGCCATCCGCTTAGCCCTAGGCGAATGGCGACAGTGGTTGGAGGGGCGACCGTTCCTTTGTCGTTTGGACAGACCATAAGAACCTTGAGTACATCCGTTCTGCCAAACGACTTAATGCCCGTCAAGCTCGTTGGGCGTTGTTTTTCGCTCGTTTCGAGTTTGTGATTTCTTACCGTCCGGGTAGCAAGAACACCAAGCCTGATGCCTTATCCCGTCTGTTTAGTTCTTCTGTGGCTTCTACTGATCCCGAGGGGATTCTTCCTTATGGGCGTGTTGTCGGGTTAACAGTCTGGGGAATTGAAAGACAGGTTAAGCAAGCACTCACGCACACTGCGTCGCCGCGCGCTTGTCCTAGTAACCTCCTTTTCGTTCCTGTTTCCACTCGTCTGGCTGTTCTTCAGTGGGCTCACTCTGCCAAGTTAGCTGGTCATCCCGGTGTTCGAGGCACTCTTGCGTCTATTCGCCAGCGCTTTTGGTGGCCGACTCAGGAGCGTGACACGCGCCGTTTCGTGGCTGCTTGTTCGGACTGCGCGCAGACTAAGTCGGGTAACTCTCCTCCTGCCGGTCGTCTCAGACCGCTCCCCATTCCTTCTCGACCATGGTCTCACATTGCCTTAGACTTCATTACCGGTCTGCCTTTGTCTGCGGGGAAGACTGTGATTCTGACGGTTGTCGATAGGTTCTCTAAGGCGGCACATTTCATTCCCGCTAAACTTCCTTCCGCTAAGGAGACGGCACAAATCATTATTGAGAATGTATTCAGAATTCATGGCCTCCCGTTAGACGCCGTTTCAGACAGAGGCCCGCAATTCACGTCACAGTTTTGGAGGGAGTTCTGTCGTTTGATTGGTGCGTCCGTCAGTCTCTCTTCCGGGTTTCATCCCCAGTCTAACGGTCAAGCAGAGAGGGCCAATCAGACGATTGGTCGCATACTACGCAGCCTTTCAGAAACCCTGCGTCTTGGGCAGAACAGCTCCCCTGGGCAGAATACGCTCACAATTCGCTTCCTTCGTCTGCTACCGGGTTATCTCCGTTTCAGAGTAGTCTGGGTTACCAGCCTCCTCTGTTCTCATCCCAGCTTGCCGAGTCCAGCGTTCCCTCCGCTCAAGCGTTTGTCCAACGTTGTGAGCGCACCTGGAGGAGGGTGAGGTCTGCACTTTGCCGTTACAGGGCACAGACGGTGAGAGCCGCCAATAAACGCAGGATTAAGAGTCCAAGGTATTGTTGCGGCCAGAGAGTGTGGCTTTCCACTCGCAACCTTCCTCTTACGACAGCTTCTCGTAAGTTGACTCCGCGGTTCATTGGTCCGTTCCGTGTCTCCCAGGTCGTCAATCCTGTCGCTGTGCGACTGCTTCTTCCGCGACATCTTCGTCGCGTCCATCCTGTCTTCCATGTCTCCTGTGTTAAGCCCTTTCTTCGCACCCCCGTTCGTCTTCCCTCCCCCTCCCGTCCTTGTCGAGAGCGCACCTATTTACAAGGTACATAAGATCATGGACATGCGTTCGGGGACGGGGTCACCAATACCTAGTGGATTGGGAGGGTTACGGTCCTGAGGAGAGGAGTTGGGTTCCGTCTCGGGACGTGCTGGACCGTTCACTCATCGATGATTTCCTCCGTTGCCGCCAGGATTCCTCCTCGAGTGCGCCAGAGGCGCTCGGTGAGTGGGGGGTACTGTCATGTTTGTCATTTATTATCATGTCTTGTCCCTGTGCTCCCCATGCTATTCGTTTCCCTCTGCTGGTCTTATTTGGTTCTTTCCCTCCTTCTATCCCTCTCTCTCCCCCTCCCTCTCTCACTCTCTCGCTCTCTCTTCTCTCTATCGTTCCGTTCCTGCTCCCAGCTGTTCCTATTCCCCTAATCATCATTTAGTCTTCCCACACCTGTTCCCGATCCTTTCCCCTGATTAGAGTCCCTATTTATTCCTTTGTGATCCGTTCCTGTCCCGTCGGTTCCTTGTATTGTATTCACCATGCTGTGATTGCGTTTCGCCCTGTCCTGTCGTGTTTTTGCTGTGATTGTGTATCGCCCTGTCCTGTCGTGTTTTTTTGCCTTCATCAGATGCTGCGTGTGAGCAGGTGTCTCTGTCGACTACGGCCTGCGCCACCCGGCGACCTGCAGTCTGTGGCCGCTTCTCCAGTTATTTCCCTCTACAAGT
>NC_060185.1:30241262-30246637 GCF_021184085.1 Oncorhynchus gorbuscha
TGTCTGCACTCTGTTGCAGACTAGCCAATAAAAGGACAGACAGATGGATGGACAGATGGACAGAAGAAGGGATTGACAGACGAATCGGCTGACTGATCGCCTGACGGACGGACGGGCACACACACACACACACACACACACACACACACACACACACACACACACACACACACACACACACACACACACACACACACACACACACACACACACACACACACACACACACACACACACACACATTCACCAGGGTTGTGCTCAATTCAGAATTGAATTGAGAATGCCTCAAATTCCAAGTAAATTCTTGAATTTGAATTGAATTTGAGTTTGAGTAGTAAACAGGATACAGAATTGCAATTAAAATTTGAATGAAAGGAAATATGGGGAAAATACTACATTTCCCTGAATGCATTGGTTTAACCCTCAAGTTGACCCAAAATACTTGTTTCCAGATTAAACATATATATTCTTTGTAACTGGAAGTGTGACCTATCAGATTAAATTAAACTTAAATTGTCTTCAACTGAGTGGAATTTCTTTGAATTACACGGAATTAAATTCTACTTCCTATCACTCAAACTACAATTCAAACTCTAAATCCTGTGGGGTGTGGCCAATTCAATTCAAATTTTAACTCATGAATTGAATGGGAGTCAATTCTAAAATTCTGAATTGAGCACAACCCTGACACACACACACTGTTATCCATCAGTGTAATATGTTAGCTGTCGTGTTGTCATGGAGAAGTTGGGGAGTTTGTCTGGCACATTCCTGAGTTGTGTATGATGTCATCACCAGCTTGGGTCCACTGGGGATTGTGGGATTTGCAGTCTGAAATACAGTAGAGACACCAAATCATGATAATGACATCACAATGTTGGCACTGAAAGGCTAAAATTATTTTCAATAGATGTGATATAGTCCTCCCCTACACTCTTAAAAAGGCGCTCAAAAGGGTTCTTCGGCTGCGAAAAGGGTTCTTACATGAACCCAAAAGGGTTCTACCTGGAACCAAAAGGGTTGTCCTATGGGGAAAGCCAAAGAAACTTTTTAGGTAGATATAAAAATGTTTTTAAAGAGTGTACAGTATAGCTTCCATAATGTCGGCTTAAATAAGCAAACATTATTAACAGCAAGTCCTGAATCAGTTCAACTCACACTCAAGTACCCTTGGGACCATAGCCCAACGCTGGTCTGGGATCAGCTTGAGAGTACAACAAAAACCTGACCAGCCTCACTGAAACCTGGCTCCAAGTATTGCCTGAAGTCATGAATATGTATAGGCCGTGTAATATGAGATTTCATGCTCAACTGAGTGCCGTGGATGGATGCTAGCTATCAAGCTAAGAAGGGACCCTGGTCTCATGCTCTCATAATCAGAACTCAGCTTGGGGATTCATTAGGATTCTCATCAGCAGTGTAGCACTGTGCGAGTCACAGCACGATGACCTGAGAGTGCTCACGGTACTTTGCACACCAATGGCACAGTGCTATGGACACTAATATAAAATCACACATACAGACACACATCATATTTCATACACACACACACTGATACCGACACTCATCATACGCACACACCAACATACAGTGTTAGTACCAAGCTAGCTAGGATGTTTGTACCCAGTGAATTATACAACAGATATTTGATCAAGGTTTCTCTTGTTCTTGCAGGAGAAAGGAGAAGAGAGGAAACCTGAGTCAAACACAAACTCAAACCCGAACCCAAATAAACACATGAATAGTTTAGTTGTAATCCATGATGAAACATTTGGAGCAGGAAGGACCCAGATATGTTGGTGGTTGGAGGTTGTGTACAGATTCTTTATCTTGTGATTCACGCACTCACACCAGTGTGCACGTACACACGCACACAGACACACACACATACAATACCCCCACACACACACAGACACACACACATACAATACCCCCACACACACACAGACACACACACATACAATACCCCCACACACACACAGACACACACACATACAATACCCCACACGCACACAGATACACACACATACAATACCCCCACACACACACAGACACACACACATACAATACCCCCACACACACACAGACACACACACATACAATACCCCCACACGCACACAGATACACACACATACAATACCCCCACACACACACAGACACACACACATACAATACCCCCACACACACACAGACACACACACATACAATACCCCCACACACACACAGACACACACACATACAATACCCCCACACACACACAAAGTATTTGGATCAACTTAATTCAATTTTGGATGGTAGTTAGACCTAATGGAAACAGGTTATTGAAACAGTATTGAATTCAGAAATAATAATTCAAATGATTGTGTTAGATTAACTAAATGTATTCATGTTTATCAAACACAACTGAATCAAAAACCTTTCAAGGTGAATCAATTCTGCCAGTTCTAGCTATTTGACGTATGTTCATCCAACTCAATCTGCTTACATAAATCATAATTAAATTGCTTTTATTTCCACCAGGCTAATGCTTTTTGCTGGTTTCTGTAGGTATGGTCTCTGGGAATTTAAAAAAGAAAGAATTGTCAAAAAGACACGTTTCTGTAGCAAAATTAAGGTTGTATTTTGAAAAAAAAATTCACAATCTCTCGCACACAGGCATACACAATAGTGGTGCGATAGTAAAATCACTGGGGATGCCAAGCCAGGGAAAAAACACCATATTACAACCTATGTTTTGTGATAATTGAGTTGTTTGCGCGATAACCTGTTAGTCCATATGCCTTAATGGCGCCGGAGGAGATGGCTGCCGTTTTACGATCCCAACAAGGCCCTCAACCCTGTCATTTGCAGGAGAAAGAGAAGGAGATATCGGGAACGAAGGTTCGGGTGCCTTGTAAGGATCTGACGGCGAGTGGATAATCTCCCTTTACCATTGATCCTATCAGCCAATGTAAAATCAAATGGGAATAAAATAGACAAATTACGATCATGTATATCCTACCAAGGGAACATTAAAACTGTAATATCTTATGTTTCACTCAAATCATGGCTGAACGAAGACATTCGTTTTATTTTTTATTTCACTTTATTTAACCAGGTAGGCTAGTTGAGAACAAATTCTCATTTACAACTGCGACCTGGCCAAGATAAAGCAAAGCAGTGCAACAAAAACAACAACACATAGTTACATGTGGAATAAACAAACATACAGTCTATAATAACATAGGAAAGTCTATATACAGTGTGTGCAAATAAGGTAGGAATATTAGGGAGGTAAAGCAATAAATAGGCCATAGTGGTGAAATGATTACAATTTAGCAATTAAACACTGGAGTGATCGATGTGCAGAAGATGAGTGTGCAAGTAGAGATACTGGGTAAAAAGGAGCAAAATAAATCAAATAAATAACAGTATGGGGATGAGGTAGTTGGATGGGCTATTTACAGATGGGCTATGTACAGGTGCAGTGATCTGTGATCTGCTCTGACAGCTGGTGCTTAAAGCTAGTGAGGGAGATGTGAGTCTCCAGCTTCAGTGATTTTTGGCAGTTCTTTCCAGTCATTGGCAGCAGAGACCTGAAGGAAAGGCAGCCAAATGAGGAATTGGCTTTGGGGGTGACCAGTGACATATACCTGCTGGAGCGTGTGCTATGGGTGGGTGCTGCCATGGTGACCAGTGAGCTGAGATAAGGCGGGGCTTACCTAGGAAAGATGACCTGGAGCCAGTGGGTTTGGCGACGAATATGAAGCGAGGGCCAGCCAACGAGAGCGTACAGGCTCTAATGGTGGGTAGTATATGGGCTTTGGTGACAAAACGGGATTGCACTGTGATAGACTGCATCCAATTTGTTGAGTAGGGTATTGAGGCTATTTTGTAAATGACATCGCTAAAGTCGAGGATTGGTAGGATGGTCAGTTTTACAAGGGTATGTTTGGCAGCATGAGTGAAGGATGCTTGTTGCTAAATTCTAGATTTAACTTTGGATTGAGATGTTTGATATGGGTCTGGGAAGGAGAGTTTACAGTCTAACCAGACACCTAAGTATTTGTAGTTGTCCACGTATTCTAAGTCAGAGACGTCCAGAGTAGTGATGTTGGACAGGCGGGTAGGTGCAGGTAGCGATCGGTTGAAGAGCATGCATTTAGTTTTACTTGTATTTAAGAGCAATTGGAGGCCACTGAAGGAGAGTTGTATGGCATTGAAGCTTGCCTGGAGGGTTGTTAACAGAGTGTCCAAAGGGCTGGAAGTATACAGAATGGTGTCGTCTGCGTAGAGGTGGATCAGAGACTCACCAGCAGCAAGAGCGACCTCATTGATGTATACAGAGAAGAGAGTCGGTCCAAGAATTGAACCCTGTGGCAACCCCATAGAGACTGCCAGAGGTCCGGACAGCAGACCCTCCGATTTGACACACTGAACTCTATCAGAGAAGTAGTTGGTGAACCAGGCGAGGCAATCATTTGAGAAACCAAGGCTGTCGAGTCTGCTGATGAGGATGTGGTGATTGACAGAGTCGAAAGCCTTGGCCAGATCAATGAATACGGCTGCACAGTAATGTTTCTTATCGATGGCGGTTAAGATATCGTTTAGGACCTTGAGCATGGCTGAGGTGCACCCATGACCAGCTCTGAAACCAGATTGCATAGCAGAGAAGGTATGGTGAGATTCGAAATGGTCGGTAATCTGTTTGTTGACTTGGCTTTCGAAGACCTTAGAAAGGCATGGTGTCTCCCTGCTTAAGCCAGTACATGTCCAGGCCCGTCTGAAGTTTGCTAGAGAGTATTTGGATGATCCAGAAGAAGAGTGGGAGAATGTCATGTGGTCAGATGAAACCAAAATATAACTTTTTGGTAAAAACTCAACTCGTCGTGTTTGGGGGACAAAGAATTCTGAGTTGCATCCAAAGAACACCATACCTACTGTGAAGCATGGGGGTGGAAACATCATGCTTTGGGGCTGTTTTTCTGCAAAGGGACCAGGACGACTGATCCGTGTAAAGGAAAGAATGAATGGGGCCATGTATCGTGAGATTTTGAGTGAAAACCTCCTTCCATCAGCAACGGCATTGAATATGAAACGTGTCTTTCTCTTTCAGCATGACAATGATCCCAAACACACCGCCCGGGCAATGAAGGAGTGGCTTCGTAAGAAACATTTCAAGGTCCTGGAGTGAACTAGCCAGTCTCCAGATCTCAACCCCATAGAAAATCTTTGGAGGGAGTTGAAAGTCCGTGTTGCCCAGCAACAGCCCCAAAACATCACTGCTCTAGAGGAGATATGCATGGAGGAATGGGCCAAAATACCAGCAACAGTGTGTGAAAACCTTGTGAAGACCTCTGTCATTGCCAACAAAGGCTATATAACAAAGTATTGAG
>NC_060185.1:30246737-30254237 GCF_021184085.1 Oncorhynchus gorbuscha
CTGTCTCGCTCTTTCTCACACTCTTTCCTCTACTCTCTCACTGTCTCTGTCTCGCTCTTTCTCACACTCTCTCCTCTCTCTCACTGTCTCTGTCTCTGCTCTTTCTCACTCTCTTTCCCTCCTCTCTATCACTGTCTCTGTCTCTCTCTCTCACACTCTTTCCCTCTCTCTCTCACTGTCTCTGTCCCTGCTCTCTTCTCACACTCTTTCCTCTACTCTCTCACTGTCTCTGTCTCACTCTTTCTCACACTCTTTCCCTCCTCTCTATCACTGTCTCTGTCTCTCTCTTTCTCACACTCTTTCCCTCCTCTCTATCACTGTCTCTGTCTCTCTCTTTCTTACACTCTTTCCCTCCTCTCTCACTGCTCTCTGTCTCGCTCTTTCTCACACTCTTTCCCTCCTCTCTCACTGTCTCTGTCTCGCTCTTTCTCACACTCTTTCCCTCCTCTCTATCACTGTCTCTGTCTCTCTCTTTCTCACACTTTTTCTCTCTCTCTCTCACTGTCTCTGTCCCGCTCTTTCTCACACTCTTTCCCTCTTCTCTCTCACTGTCTCTGTCTCGCTCTTTCTCACACTCTTTCCCTCCTCTCTCTCACTGTCTCTGTCTCTCTCTTTCTTACACTCTTTCCCTCCTCTCTCACTGTCTCTGTCTCTGCTCTTCTCACACTCTTTCCCTCCTCTCTCACTGTCTCTGTCTCGCTCTTTCTCACACTCTTTCCTCCTCTCTCTCACTGTTTCTGTCTCTCTCTCTCTCACACTCTTTCCTCTCTCTCACTGTCTCTGTCTCGCTCTTTCTCACACTCTTTCCCTCTTCTCTCTCACTGTCTCTGTCTCGCTCTTTCTCACACTCTTTCCCTCCTCTCTCTCACTGTCTCTGTCTCGCTCTTTCTCACACTCTTTCCCTCCTCTCTCTCACTGTCTCTGTCTCTCTCTTTCTCACACTCTTTCCCTCTCTCTCACTGTCTCTGTCTCTGCTCTTTCTCACACTCTTTCCCTACTCTCTCACTGTCTCTGTCTCGCTCTTTCTCACACTCTTCCCTCCTCTCTCTCACTGTCTCTGTCTCTCTCTTCTCACACTCTTTCTCTCTCTCTCACTGTCTCTGCTCTCGTTCTTTCTCACCTCTTTCCCTACTCTCTCACTGTCTCTGTCTCGCTCTTTCTCACACTCTTTCCCTCCTCTCTCTCACTGTCTCTGTCTCTCTCTTTCTCACACTCTTTCCTCTCTCTCACTGTCTCTGTCTCGTCTCTTTCTCACACTCTTTCCCTACTCTCTCACTGTCTCTGTCTCGCTCTTTCTCACACTCTTTCCCTCCTCTCTCTCACTGTCTCTGTCTCTCTCTTTCTCACACTCTTTCCCTCTCTCTCACTGTCTCTGTCTCGCTCTTTCTCACACTCTTTCCCTACTCTCTCACTGTCTCTGTCTCGCTCTTTCTCACACTCTTTCCCTCTCTCTCTCACTGTCTCTGTCTCGCTCTTTCTCACACTCTTTCCCTACTCTCTCACTGTCTCTGTCTTGCTCTTTCTCACACTCTTTCCCTCCTCTCTCACTGTCTCTGTCTCGCTCTTTCTCACACTCTTTCCCTCCTCTCTATCACTGTCTCTGTCTCTCTCTTTCTCACACTTTTTCCCTCTCTCTCACTGTCTCTGTCCCGCTCTTTCTCACACTCTTTCCCTACTCTCTCACTGTCTCTGTCTCGCTCTTTCTCACACTCTTTCCCTCCTCTCTCACTGTCTCTGTCTCGCTCTTTCTCACACTCTTTCCCTCCTCTCTATCACTGTCTCTGTCTCTCTCTTTCTTACACTCTTTCCCTCCTCTCTCACTGTCTCTGTCTCGCTCTTTCTCACACTCTTTCCCTCCTCTCTATCACTGTCTCTGTCTCGCTCTTTCTCACACTCTTTCCCTCTTCTCTCTCACTGTCTCTGTCTCGCTCTTTCTCACACTCTTTCCCTCCTCTCTCTCACTGTCTCTGTCTCTCTCTTTCTTACACTCTTTCCCTCCTCTCTCTCACTGTCTCTGTCTCGCTCTTTCTCACACTCTTTCCCTCCTCTCTCACTGTCTCTGTCTCGCTCTTTCTCACACTCTTTCCCTCCTCTCTCTCACTGTTTCTGTCTCTCTCTTTCTCACACTCTTTCCCTCTCTCTCACTGTCTCTGTCTCGCTCTTTCTCACACTCTTTCCCTCTTCTCTCTCACTGTCTCTGTCTCGCTCTTTCTCACACTCTTTCCCTCCTCTCTCTTACTGTCTCTGTCTCGCTCTTTCTCACACTCTTTCCCTCCTCTCTCTCACTGTCTCTGTCTCGCTCTTTCTCACACTCTTTCCCTCCTCTCTCTCACTGTTTCTGTCTCTCTCTTTCTCACACTCTTTCCCTCTCTCTCACTGTCTCTGTCTCGCTCTTTCTCACACTCTTTCCCTCTTCTCTCTCACTGTCTCTGTCTCGCTCTTTCTCACACTCTTTCCCTCCTCTCTCTCACTGTCTCTGTCTCGCTCTTTCTCACACTCTTTCCCTCCTCTCTCTCACTGTCTCTGTCTCTCTCTTTCTCACACTCTTTCCCTCTCTCACTGTCTCTGTCTCGCTCTTTCTCACACTCTTTCCCTCTCTCTCACTGTCTCTGTCTCGCTTCTTTCCCTCTTTCTCTCTCACTGTCTCTGTCTCGCTCTTTCTCACACTCTTTCCCTCCTCTCTCTCACTGTCTCTGTCTTGCTCTTTCTCACACTCTTTCCCTCCTCTCTCACTGTCTCTGTCTCGCTCTTTCTCACACTCTTTCCCTCCTCTCTCTCACTGTCTCTGTCTCGCTCTTTCTCACTGTCTCTGTCTCGCTCTTTCTCACACTCTTTCCCTCCTCTCTCACTGTCTCTGTCTCGCTCTTTCTCACACTCTTTCCCTCCTCTCTCTCACTGTCTCTGTCTCTCTCTTTCTCACACTCTTTCCCTCTCTCTCACTGTCTCTGTCTCACTCTTTCTCACACTCTTTCCCTCCTCTCTCACTGTCTCTGTCTCGCTCTTTCTCACACTCTTTCCCTCCTCTCTCTCACGGTCTCTGTCTTGCTCTTTCTCACACTCTTTCCCTCGTTCACTCTCTCTCTCTCTTTTAGGGCTGTAGAAAAGCAAAAATGACTTGGCTGCTGTGTGTTCGTTCACCTCAGTCGATCTACAAACACCTAGCCTATTAGCTATACAGTGGTAATGTTACAGTATACCCCTGAAAGGGAGGAAATGTGATAAATGGATCACACTGACAAGTAGCATCTTTCAACGAATTGAAAACGTACAACATTCTTAGAACTGTATGTTTGCATTTTAATATTGACCTGTAGGGAAAATATGTCATGTGCATGTTGAAAAATATATATGTTTTTTATTTGATAATATTAGTACAGATTTTCTCTATATATTTATATTCCAGACTGTCCTTCTCACATGTATTATTATTATTTATTATGTTTTTGTTGTATTGTGTGTATTGTTTTGTATTGCTAGATATTACTGAACTGTTGGAGCTAGCTAGATAAGCACAAGCATTTCGCTGCACCTGCGATAACATCTGCAAATCTGTGTACACGACCAATAAACTTGGATTTGATTTACCGTCACCTAGCCACTGACATATCTATAAGCGACTACTTACCATCCGTGCACACATTCTCAGAGAGTCGGTCTTTGTTTGTTTGGGGGGAAGTCTGTATCCATGGCAGGAATGACATGACAAAATGACATTGTGTCCGGAATCTCACAAACACACTGTCATCAGCATCTCAAGTTGTTTACTTAAGCCCACTGCGAGCTGGGGTACTTCGTTTCACATCTCAGGCCCTGAGAAAGGGGTGAATGGGCTGCTACAAAGGCAAATCGTGGGGACGCAGGTGAACATAACAAACAAGCCACTGTTCATGATTCCATTTGTTCAGAGAGGCGGAACACGTTAGAACTCAGTCAGATCAGAATGCAAAAGTGTTAGGGGCTTTGATCAATGCTGGGAGCAATGCGCGATGTTGATCATGGCAGTATTCTATTGGTAAATGCGCCATGCTTACAGTACCAGTCAAAGGTTTGGACACACCACCATTCAAAGAGGTTTTTATTTATTTAAAATGTTCTAAATTGTAGAATAGTAGTGAAGACATCAAAACAATGAAATAACACACAATGAATAATGTGGTAAACAAAAGTGTTAACCAAATCAAAATATATTTTAAGCACAAAGAGTTGAAATAACAGACACATCTCAAAATCAACTGTTCGAGGAGACTTACGCATGAATGTGCCTTCATGGTCAAATTGCTGCAAAAAACCACTACTAAAGGGACACCAATAAGAAGGAGAGACTTGCTTCAGCCAGAAACATGAGCAATGGACATTAGACTGGTGGAAATCTGTCCTTTTGGTCTGATGAGTTAAAATCACGAGATTTTGTTCCAACCGCCTTGTCTTTCTGGGAACCTGAGTAGGTGAGCAGGGCTGATCTCAGCATGTGTGGTTCCCAACGTGAAATGGAGGAGGCGGCGTGATGGTCACGTGTGCGTTACATTTGCTGGTGATGTCTGTGATTTATTTAAAGTGGGGCTGATTAACCAGCATGGCTGCCACAACATTATACAGATATTAGCCATCCCATCTGGTTTGCACTTAGTTGGACAATCATTTGTGTTTTCAACAGGACAATGATGCGAAACACACCTCCAGGCTGTGTAAGGGCTATTTGACTGAGGAGAGTGATGGAGTGCTGCATCAGATGACCTGACCTTGCCCTAATTAAGATGGTTTGGGATGAGTTGGAGTGAAGCAGCCAGCAAGTGCTCATTATATGTGGGAACTCCTTCAAGACTGTTTGAAAAGCATTCCGGGTGAAGCTGGTGGAGAGAATGCCAAGAGTGTGAAAAGCTGTCATCTAGGCAAAGGGTGGCTACTTTGAAGAATCTAAAATATATTTTGATTTGTTTTACACTTTTTTGGTTACTACATGATTCCATATGTTTATTTCATAGTTTTTATGTCTTCACTATTATTCTACGATGTAGAAAATAATACAAATAAAGGAAAACCCTTGAATGAGTAGGTGTGTCCAAACTTTTCACTGGGACTGTATATAAAAAATGAGAAGTGTGCGGTGTCCTCATATGTAGTTACGGCCACACTCTCGGTCTCTCTCTCTCTCTCTCTGATAAGGCTCTGTAGTTCTCACAGACACCACACACTCTCTGGCCTCTTATGAACTCTCTCAATTCAACTCTCTATCCTCTAGTAGTATGAGGACACACTGAAGGAAGACAAGGGCTGTCTGTTAGATTTGTTACATTTTTATTTCACCTTTATTTAACCAGGTAGGCTTTTTGAGAACCAGTTCTCATTTACAACCTGACCAAGATAAAGCAAAGCAGTGCGACACAAACAACAACACAGAAATACACATGGAATAAACAAACATACAGTCAGTTACACAATAGAAAAGTCTATATACAGTGTGTGCAAATGAGGTAAGATAAGGGAGGTAAGGCATTAAATAGGCCATAGTGGAGAACAAATTACAATTTAGCAATTAAACACTGGAGTGATAGATGTGCAGAAGATGAATGTGATGCTGATGCTTAAAGTTAGTGAGGAGATATGAGTCTCAAGCTTCAGAGATTGTTTGGTCGTTCTAGTCATTGGCAGCAGTGAACTGGAAGGAAAGGCGGCCAAAGGAGGATTTGGCTTTGGGGTGACCAGTGAAATATATCTGCTGGAGCGCTTGCTGCCGGGTGGGTGCTGCTATGGTGACCAGTGAGCTGAGATAAGGCTGGGCTTTTCAAAGGCGTATAGATGACCTGGAGCCAGTGGGTTTGGCAATGAATATGAAACGAGGGGCAGCCAACAGAGCATACAGGTGCAGTAGTGGGTAGTATATGGGGCTTTGGTGACAAAGCGGACGGCACTGTGATAGACTGTATCAATTTGCTGAATAGAGTGTTTGAGGCTATTTTATAAATGACATCGCCGAAGTCAAGGAACGGTAGGATAGTCAGTTTTATGAGGGTATTTTTGGCAGCAAGAGTGAATGATGCTTTCGCGAATAGGAAGCCGTTTCTAGATTTAATTTTGAATTGGAGATGCGTAACGTCAGTCTAGAAGGAGAGTTTACAATCTAAGCAGACACATAGGTATTTGTAGTTGTCCACATATTCTAAGTCAAGAACCGTCAGAGTAGTGATGCTGGACTGGCGGGCAGGTGCGGCAGCGATCGGTTGAAGAGCATGCATTTAGTTTTACTTGCATTTAAGAGTAGTTGGAGGCCACGGAAGGAGAATGGTATGGTATTGAAGCTCGTTTGGAGGTTGGATTGCCACAGGTTAGTGGAGGTTAGTGTCCAAAGAATGGTCAGAAGTATACAGAATGATGCCGTCTGTGTAGAGAATCAGAGAATCTGTAGCAAAAGGTGACATCATTTGATACAGAAAGAATTAGTCAGCGAGAGTGGAACCTATGGCACCCCCATAGAGACTGCCAGAGGTCCAGTCAACAGGCCCTCTGATTTGACACACCTGAACTCTGTCTGTGAAGTAGTTGTTGAACCAAGCGGGAAGTCATTTGAAAACCAAGGCTGTCAGCCGATATGGATGTGGTGATTGACAAAGTTGAAGGCCTTGGCCTGGTCGATGAATGCAGCTGCACAGTATTATCTCTTATCGATTGGTTATGATCTGCGTTTAGGACCTTGGCGTGGCTCAGGGGTGCACCCATTTCAACTCAGAAACTGGTTATGGAGGAAGTCAGTGGGATTCCAATGGTCAGTAATCTGTTTGTTAGCAGCTTTTGAAGACCTAGAAAGGCAGGTGGGATATAGATATAGGTCTGCAATAGTTTTGGGTCTGAGAGTGTCTCCCCTTTGAAGAGGGGATGACAGGGCAGCTTTCAATCTTTGGGGATCTCAGAGCGTCTGAAGAGAGGTTGAACAAAGGCTAGTAATAGGGTTACAGCAATTCAGGCGGATAATTTTAGAAGAGGGTCAGATTGTCTAGCCAGCTGATTTGTAGAAGTCCAGCTCTTTCAGAACATCAGCTATCTGGTTTGGGTGAAGAGAATTGGGAGAGAGCTTGGGCAAGTTGCTGAGGGGGTGCAGGGCTGTTGCCCGGGGAGGAGTAGCCAGGTGGAAAGCATGGCCAGCCGTAGAAAAATGCTTTTGAAATTCTCAATTATCTGGGATTTATCGGTGGTGACAATGTTTCTAGCCTCACTGCAGTGGACAGCAGTGGTGATCTTATTCTCCATGATTTACAATGTCCCAGAACATTTTCTGTTTGAAGAAGCTAGCCTTTGCTTTCTAACTGCATGTTTTTATTGGTTTAAACTTCCCTGAAAGTTGCATATCAATGGGGGCTATTCGATACTAATGCAGAACGCCACAGGATGTTTTGTGCTGGTCCAAAGGCAGTCAGGTCTGGAGTGAACCAAGGGATATATCTGTTCCTGGTTCTAACTTTTTGATTGGGGCATGTTTATTTAAGATGGTGAGGAAAGCACTTTTAA
>NC_060185.1:30259237-30297059 GCF_021184085.1 Oncorhynchus gorbuscha
ATGGAGAGAGAGAGCAAAAGGGAGGCAGAGAGGTATGAAGTATGAGATGGAGAGGAGAGCAAGGGAGGCAGAGAGCAAGGGAGGCAGAGAGGTATGAAGTATGAGATGGAGAGAGAGAGCAAGGGAGGCAGAGAGGTATGAAGTATGAGATGGAGAGAGAGAGCAAGGGAGGCAGAGAGGTATGAAGTATGAGATGGAGAGAGAGAGCAAGGGAGGCAGAGAGGTATGAAGTATGAGATGGAGAGAGAGAGCAAGGGAGGCAGAGAGGTATGAAGTATGAGATGGAGAGAGAGGGCAAGGGAGGCAGAGAGGTATGAAGTATGAGATGGAGAGAGAGAGCAAGGGAGGCAGAGAGGTATGAAGTATGAGATGGAGAGAGAGAGGGCAAGGGAGGCAGAGAGGTATGAAGTATGAGATGGAGAGAGAGAGGGCAAGGGAGGCAGAGAGGTATGAAGTATGAGATGGAGAGAGAGAGCAAGGGGAGGCAGAGAGGTATGAAGTATGAGATGGAGAGAGAGAGCAAGGGAGGCAGAGAGGTATGAAGTATGAGATGGAGAGAGAGAGCAAGGGAGGCAGAGAGGTATGAAGTATGAGATGGAGAGAGAGAGCAAGGGAGGCAGAGAGGTATGAAGTATGAGATGGAGAGAAGGAAAGTGCTATCTAAAATAGAAATATGGATGGGAGCTGAGTGGATGAAGGTAGAGGATAAAAAGGAGCGGATAAGAGAGGAGAGAAAAGAGGGAGAGAGGACAGGGTAAAGAGGGAGAGAGAACAGGGTAAAGAGGGAGAGAGGAGAGAAAAGAGAGAGAGAACAGGGTAAAGAGGCAGAGAGGACAGGGTAAAGAGGAGAGAGAGAACAGGGTAAAGAGGGAGAGAGAACAGGGTAAAGAGGGAGAGAGAGAGGGAGAGAAAAAAGATAGAAGAGAACAGGGTAAAGAGGGAGAGAGGACAGGGTAAAGAGGGAGAGAGGAGAGAAAAGAGATAGAGAGAACAGGGTAAAGAGGGAGAGAGGACAGGGTAAAAGAGGGAGAGAGAACAGGGTAAAGAGGGAGAGAGGAGAGAAAAGAGATAGAGAGAACAGGGTAAAGAGGGAGAGAGGACAGGGTAAAGAGGGAGAGAGGAGAGAAAAGAGATAGAGAGAACAGGGTAAAGAGGAGAGAGGACAGGGTAAAGAGGGAGAGAGAGGACAGGGTAAAGAGGGAGAGAGGACAGGGTAAAGAGGGAGAGAGGGAGAGAAAAGAGATAGAGAGAACAGGGTAAAGAGGAGAGAGGACAGGGTAAAGAGGGAGGAGAGAAAGAGATAGAGAGAACAGGGTAAAGAGGGAGAGAGGAGAGAAAAGAGATAGAGAGAACAGGGTAAAGAGGGGAGAGAGGACAGGGTAAAGAGGGAGAGAGGACAGGGTAAAGAGGGAGAGAGAACAGGGTAAAGAGGAGAGAGAACAGGGTAAAGAGGGAGAGAGAACAGGGTAAAGAGGGAGAGAGGACAGGGTAAAGAGGGAGAGAGGAGAGAAAAGAGATAGAGAGAACAGGGTAAAGAGGAGAGAGGACAGGGTAAAAGAGGAGAGAGGAGAGAAAAGAGATAGGAGAGAACAGGGTAAAGAGGGGAGAGAGGACAGGGTAAAGAGGGAGAGAGGACAGGGTAAAGAGGAGAGGGAGAACAGGGTAAAGAGGAGAGAGGACAGGGTAAAGAGGGAGAGAGACAGGAGAGGGAGAGAGAACAGGGTAAAGAGGGAGAGAGAACAGGGAAAGAGGAGAGAGGATAGGGTAAAAGAGGGAGAGAGGACAGGGTAAAAGAGGGAGAGAGGAGAGAAAAGAGATAGAGAGAACAGGGTAAAGAGGGAGAGATGACAGGGTAAAGAGGAGAGAGAACAGGGTAAAGAGGGGAGAGAGGACAGTTTAAAGAGGGAGAGAAGAGAGAAAAGAGATAGAGAGACAGGGTAAAGAGGGAAGAGAGGAGAGAAAAGCGAGAGAGAGAGGACAGGGTAAAGAGGGAGAGAGGACAGGGTAAAGAGGGAGAGAGAACAGGGTAAAGAGGGAGAGAGGACAGGGTAAAGAGGAGAGAGGACAGTGTAAAGATGGAGAGAGGACAGGGTAAAGAGGGAGAGAGGACAGGGTAAAGAGGGAGGGAGGACAGGTAAAGAGGGGGAGAGAGACAGGGTAAGAGGGAGAGAGGACAGGTAAAGAGGGAGAGAGGACAGGGTTAAAGAGGGAGAGATGACATGTAAAGAGGGAGAGAGGACAGGGTAAAGAGGGGAGAGGACAGGGTAAAGAGGGAGAGAGGACAGGGTAAAGAGGGAGAGAGGACAGGTTAAAGAGGGAGAGGACAGGTAAAGAGGAGAAAGAGGACAGGGTAAAGAGGGAGAGAGGACAGGGTAAAGAGGAGAGAGGACAGGGTAAAGAGGGAGAAGGACAGGGTAAAGAGGGGAGAGGACAGGGTAAAGATGGAGAGGACAGATGGAGAGAGGCAGAGTATTACAGTGTAACATCTATGAGAGGCAGTGTATTACAGTGTAACATCTATGAGAGGCAGACATGAGAATATCTATGAGGCAGTGTATTACAGTGTAACATCTATGAGAGGCAGTGTATTACATGAACATCTATGAGAGGCAGTGTATTACAGTGTAACATCAGAGGTGAGTACAGTGAAAAATCACCTATGAGAGGCAGTGATGTATTACAGTGTAACATCTATGAGAGGCAGTGTATTATAGTGTAACATCTATGAGAGGCAGTGTATTACAGTGTAACATCTATGAGAGGCAGTGTATTACAGTGTAACATCTATGAGAGGCAGTATATTACAGTGTAACATCTATGAGAGTGTATTACAGTGTATTACAGTGTAACATCTATGAGAGGCAGTGTATTACAGTGTAACATCTATGAGAGGCAGTGTATTACAGTGTAACATCTATGAGGCAGTGTATTACAGTGTAACATCTATGAGAGGCAGTGTATTACAGTGTAACATCTATGAGAGTGTGTATTACAGTGTAACATCTTATGAGAGTGCAGTGTATTAGTGTAACATCTATGCCTGTGTATACTTCTGCTACTGCAGCTGAAGCAGGACTGGAGTAATGTGTTGTTCAGTTATGGAGCACACACACATGTGCATGCATGCACACGAACACACACACCCACAGACAAGGTTCTCTCTCTCTCATAACATAGCATAACACTACATCATGTTCCATTGTTTTCTTTTTGTGTTGGAATAAAACATCACACAGTATTCAAATCAAATCAAGTTGTATTTGTGAGCCAATACAACAGGTATAGACTTCACAGTGAAATGCTTACGAGCCCTCTCCCAACAATGCAGAGTTGAAAAAGAAAATAAGGTAATAAAAATAGAAAATAGTAGCAGTGTATGGAGTATTATAATGTGTTTGCATCAATATGCATGTGTGAGTGGCGTGTGGTTTTAGGCACTGATTCGCAGTGCTAAGCAGTGCCACTAGGATTCTGGGTTCATGTCCAGGCATCCGGCTGCCACATGGAGACCCATGGGGCTTCACACAATTGGCCCAAAGACATCGTCCTGGTTAGGGAGGGTTTGGCTAGCAGGGATGTCCTTGTCCCATCACGCACTAGGACTCCTGTGGTGGCGGGCCGGGCGCAGTGCACGGTCGCCAGGTGTACGTGAGTTTCCCTGAAGCATTGGTGCGGCTGGCTTCAGGTTAAGTGGGCATTGTGTCATGAAGCAGTGCGGCTTGGTTGGGTTGTGTTTCGTGAGGACGACGGCTCTCGACCTTCGCCTCTCGCCAGTCCGTACAGAAGTTGCAGAAGTTGACACAAGTCTGTAACTACCAATTGGATATCACCAAAGTGGGGAGAAAGGGGGTAAAAAGTGTAACATCTACGCGCCTGTGTTTGTGTCTGTTCCTGTGTGAACGTGTGTTTGTAGCACGGCCCAGGGTGAGCTGCGCTGCCGTGCCTCATTTAGCAGGGACACAAATGGAACAGCTCAGTCACACAGAGTCGGCAGAGTCCTCTATATGAGTATGGTAATGAGTCTGTATATGAACCTATATGATAAGGAATATGAGCTAACATGATAGGGTTGAGTGATTCACCAAAATGAACTGAGGTACGTCGCTCTGGATAAGAGCGTCTGCTAAATGACTTAAATGTAAATGTAAATGTACAGTATCTCTACCTGAAAGTACATCATATAAGTGACTGATAGCTGGTATACAGCAGTCATAAAAGTATTCCTTATTAACCTTGAAGACAGCATAGGCAGCAGCTCTATAGAGATGAGATGATGACTTGAATGAAATAATAAAGTCATCAAATAATGTTTTCATCAAATAAAACAAATGTCATATACACAACTGAAATATTTTTTCAGAATCGAACTGAAACCGAATCTACCTCAAATACCACTAATCGCTCAGCACTACTATGTGAGCGGGAATATGAACTCTGATGAGCCAAGTCACTTTCTGGACTGATCAAACATGGAGAGAAAAAAAACAAGAAATCCAGAATAAACTTAATTTCCCAGAGAGAAGGGAAGGAAATAGAAACAACTGGTTGTGTTGCAGTGCAGACAGCAGGTAGACAACAACCACACAGCTTCTGCCAGCAGCCAATCACTGTTGTGGGGTGTTAGTCTGTCTGTCTGTCTGTCTGCCTGCCTGTCTGTTTTCTGTTTGTGTTTGGGCTGGAGAGGCGTTTTCTTGCATCGAACCAAACCACTACAAAACCAGCCCTGCAGGCTGAAATAAAACAACAACAAACAGCTGTTGGTGGTGTGTGTGTGTGTGTGTGTGTGTGTGTGTGTGTGTGTGTGTGTGTGTGTGTGTGTGTGTGTGTGTGTGTGTGTGTGTGCGTGCGTGCGTGCGTGCGTGCGTGCGTGCGTGTGTGCGTGTGTGTGTGTTAACGAGCGCAGGGAGTGTGTGTGTGTGTGTGTGTATGTGTTAACGGCGCAGGGGGAGTGCGTGCGTGCGTGCGTGCGTGCGTGTGTGTGTGTTAACGAGCGCAGGGAGTGTGTGTGTGTGTGTGTGTGTGTGTGTGTGTGTGTGTGTGTGTGTGTGTGTGCGTGCGTGCGTGCGTGCGTGCGTGCGTGCGTGCGTGCGTGTGTGTGTGTTAACGAGCGCAGGGAGTGTGTGTGTGTGTGTGTGTATGTGTTAACGAGCGCAGGGAGTGCGTGCGTGCGTGCGTGCGTGTGTGTGTGTTAATGAGCGCAGGGAGTGTGTGTGTGTGTGTGTGTGTGTGTGTGTGTGTGTGTGTGTGTGTGTGTGTGTGTGTGTGTGTGTGTGTGTGTGTGTGTGTGTGTGTGTGTGTGTGTGTGTGTGTGTGTGTGTGTGTGTGTGTAAGAAGAGAGAGAATGAGAGAGAGAAATAAAGAGAGGAACGAGAGTAAGAAAGAGATATGAGAGAATAACAGTGGTGGTGAATAAGAGAGGTGGAACCAGGAAGAGAACTAGTGTCAGTGTGATCTTGGATGTGAATATACGGTCCTTCGAACTGGAGAACCGAAAATTGCATTGTCTGAAGATTTTCACAATGTATGGTTTGTGTCCATTCCTGCCTTGTAGGTCCCCAATAAAGGCGACAGCCCATTCAGAGTTTTATGCAGTCAATAAAATGTCTAATAATGTGAATCAATGGCGCTTTCCACTGTACAGTATTGTGCTCACTAAATCACTGTGACATTAATAAAATGTAGAGTGTTCAGCCAGACCTGCTCGCTCACAGTGTGCATGGTGGGCTGTGTGCATTTGTAGTGTCTATTCTGCAGTGTGTGTAACTAAGAAAAACAGGCAGCCAGAGAGAGGCAGGCTGAAAGAACCATGCAGGCAGAGCTGAACAGAAACACTGACTGGATAAGAAAGGAAACAGCCTGTCGCTGCCCTGTGGACTGTTAAATCTGTCACGTTCACTTCCTCACACACACACACACACACTCCCTGCGCTCATTAACACACACACACACACACACACACACACACACACACACACACACACACACACACACACACACACACACACACACACACACACACACACACACACACACACACACACACACACACACACACACACACACACACACACACACCTGCGCTCGTTAACACACACACACACGCACGCACGCACGCACACACACACACACACACTCCCTGCGCTCGTTAACACATACACACACACACACACACACTCCCTGCGCTCGTTAACACACACACACGCACACACACACACACACACACACACACACACACACTCCCCCACCCCTAACCATTGTGTCTTCTGACTTCCCTAGGCTGGAACAAAAGAGTGAACTATGAGCCAGGCACAGGCAGCAAGCAGTTGTTTCCCAAGATGCATCTGGAGACGTGTGGAGGGCCTCTCTCCTCAGTGAGGACCATGGTGGAGCTACAGACCAGCCATATTGGGAAGGGCTGCGACCGGGAGACCTACTCTGAGAGTCTCTGCAGAAACTCTGTGGTACGTACCTCATGGGATACATATTTATCTATAAATGGTCATAGGTAAGTAAATGTATTTCACTTGATTTACAATTAGAGATTTGTTGCATAACAGAACAGAGCCACTCCAGAAATCCAACAGACTGAAGCCCCTAAATGACTAGTCCAATGCCAGTCAATAGTCTACAACACTCTTAATAAGAACACCAGTTAAACTCCCTAGACCCTTATCTGAATGCATAACTCCCTCTCCCCTCCCCCTCTCCCACCCAGTTCCCTCTATATGCATGTTTCACCGCTAAAGAGCCTTTTCAAAGCCTCCCATAGTCATTAACTGATACCAAATAGAATACATTGTAATTGCTTTTTTAAAGCACAATCAATTTGAGATAATGGCACAAAGACATCTGCAAACAGAATGTTGGGCTGTGCTTGGCTGCGGTGGCAGGGCTGCGGAGAGGGAGAACTGAGGGATGGAAGCCTCACGCATCTATTTACTCCCAGAATCTAATCACTGCAAGTCAGAACCTTTACAAAGCATGAATAGCAGGCGGGGAGAAACAGGACATTACAGACAGGCAGGAAAACATTAATTAATGCGCTGATGTCCTGTTATTAGTGGAAAACTAACAGATGCATGTTTCAATTGTCTATCTGGATGAACAGATATACCAGAGCGATGGGTCATATTGTATCATGTGGTTTATTTTGGAGCGTTGCTGGGTTTGGAAGTACTACTGTCACCATGTAATAGCTGTGTTATAAACATGTATAATAAGGGCTTTACTAGGCCCCACACTGTTACAGTGGGAGTGAGGGCACACAAAGTCAATGTTACTCGGGGTTTGTTAGCGTTGCAGAGGAGCACTGTGACCAGGCCAGAGTTATGTTTTCAAGATGATATGGAGTGGGCTTTGGAGAGAGAGAGAGAGAGAGAAAGAGAAAGAGAAAGAGAGAGAGAGAGAGAGAGAGAGAGAGAGAGAGAGAGAGAGAGAGAGAGAGAGAGAGAGGATTCATTAATTTAATGTTCTGACGGATGGGTTTGTTTTCCTGTGAAAGGATCACATAACAACAGTCTCTTCCTCCGCTGTAACTTCTCCGCTGTGTGGGGAATTATCACTCGTTATTAACACTGGAAAACAACATGAATTACAGCCATCCCTTCTTTCTTTCCATTACCATGGTGTTCTGTTTGTTTCTTAGTGTCCATGGAGGTAGATTACAGTATGTACTCTATGCATGGAGGTAGATTAAGCAGTATGTACTCTATGCATGGAGGTAGATAAATAAAGCAGTATGTACTCTATGCATGGAGGTAGATTAAGCGAGTAGTACTCTATGCATGGAGGTAGATTAACAGTATGTACTCTATGCATGGAGGTAGATAAATAAAGCAGTATGTACTCTATGCATGGAGGTAGATTAAGCAGTATGTACTCTATGCATGGAGGTAGATTAAGCAGTATGTACTCTATGCATGGAGGTAGATAAATAAAGCTAAATGTACTCTATCGTGGAGGTAGATAAATAAAGCAGTATGTACTCTATGCATGGAGGTAGATTAAGCAGTATGTACTCTATGCATGGAGGTAGATTAAGCAGTATGTACTCTATGCATGGAGGTAGATAAATAAAGCAGTATGTACTCTATGCGTGGAGGTAGATAAATAAACGTATGTACTCTATGCATGGAGGTAGATTAAGCAGTATGTACTCTATGCATGGAGGTAGATTAAGCAGTATGTACTCTATGCATGGAGGTAGATAAATAAAGCAGTATGTACTCTATGCATGGAGGTAGATTAAGCAGTATGTACTCTATGCATGGAGTGTAGATTAAGCAGTATGACTCTATGCATGGAGGTAGATAAATAAAGCAGTATGTACTCTATGCGTGGAGGGTAGATAAATAAAGCAGTATGTAATCTATGCATGGAGGTAGATAAATAAAACAGTATGTACTCTATGCATGGAGGTAGCTAAATAAAGCAGTATGTACTCTATGCATGGAGGTAGATAAATAAAAGCAGTATGTACTCTCTATCCATGGAGGTAGATTAAGCAGTATGTACTCTATGCATGGAGGTAGATTAAGCAGTATGTACTCTATGCATGGAGGTAGCTAAATAAAGCAGTATGTACTCTATGCATGGAGGTAGATAAATAAAGCAGTATGTACTCTATCCATGGGAGGTAGATTAAGCCGTATGTACTCTATGCATGGAGGTAGATAAATAAAGCAGTATGTACTCTATCCATGGAGAGTAGATTAAGCAGTATGTACTCTATGCATGGAGGTAGATTAAGCAGTATGTACTCTATGCATGGAGGTAGCTAAATAAAGCAGTATGTACTCTATGCATGTGTAACGACGTTCGTCTGTTGTAAGAAGAGAGTCAGACCGAATGCAGCGTGTAGGTTACTCATGACTTTAATGAATGAAAACGGTACATGAAATAACTGATATAAGAAAACAACAAACTAAACGTGAAACTAATTACAGCCTATCTGGTGACTACAACACAGAGACAGGAACAAACACCCACAAAATCCAAAGCGAACTCCAGGCTACCTAAATACGGTTCCCAATCAGAGACAACGATAAGCACCTGACTCCAATTGAGAATCGCCTCAGGCAGCCAAGCCTATACAACACCCCTAATTAGCCGCGATCCCAAATACTACAAACCCCAATACGAAAAACAACATATAAACCCATGTCACACCCTGGCCTACCCAAACATATAACAAAAACACAAAATACAATGACCAAGGCGTGACAGCATGGAGGTACATAAATAAAGCAGTTTGTACTCTATGCATGGAGGTAGATTAAGCAGTATGTGTACTCTATGCATGGAGGTAGATAAATAAAGCAGTATGTAATCTATGCATGGAGGTAGATAAATAAAGCAGTATGTACTCTATGCATGGAGGTAGATAAATAAAGCAGTATGTAATCTATGCATGGAGGTAGATAAATAAAGCAGTATGTAATCTATGCATGGAGGTAGATAAATAAAGCAGTATGTAATCTATGCATGGAGGTAGATAAATAAAGCAGTATGTAATCTATGCATGGAGGTAGATAAATAAAGCAGTATGTAATCTATGCATGGAGGTAGATTACGCAGTATGTACTCTATGCATGGAGGTAGATTACGCAGTATGTACCCTATGCATGGAGGTAGATTACACAGTATGTACCCTATGCATGGAGGTAGATTACGCAGTATGTACCCTATGCATGGAGGTAGATAAATAAAGCAGTTTGTACTCTATGCATGGAGGTAGATAAATAAAGCAGTATGTACTCTATTCATAGAGGTAGCTAAATAAAGCAGTTTGTACTCTATGCATGGAGGTAGATTAAGCAGTATGTACTCTATGTATGGAGGTAGATTAAGCAGTATGTACTCTATGCATGGAGGTAGATTAAGCAGTATGTACTCTATGCATGGAGGTAGATAAATAAAGCAGTATGTAATCTATGCATGGAGGTAGATTAAGCAGTATGTAATCTATGCATGGAGGTAGATAAATAAAGCAGTATGTACTCTATGCATGGAGGTAGATAAATAAAGCAGTATGTACTCTATGCATGGAGGTAGATTAAGCAGTATGTAATCTATGCATGGAGGTAGATTAAGCAGTATGTACTCTATGCATGGAGGTAGATAAATAAAGCAGTATGTAATCTATGCATGGAGGTAGATAAATAAAGCAGTATGTAATCTATGCATGGAGGTAGATAAATAAAGCAGTATGTAATCTATGCATGGAGGTAGATAAATAAAGCAGTATGTACTCTATGCGTGGAGGTAGATTAAGCAGTATGTACTCTATGGGAGGTAGATTAAGCAGTATGTACTCTATGCATGGAGGTAGATAAATAAAGCAGTATGTACTCTATGCGTGGAGGTAGATTAAGCAGTATGTACTCTATGCATGGAGGTAGATTAAGCAGTATGTACTCTATGCATGGAGGTAGATAAATAAAGCAGTATGTAATCTATGCATGGAGTTAGATAAATAAAGCAGTATGTACTCTATGCGTGGAGGTAGATTAAGCAGTATGTACTCTATGCATGGAGGTAGATTAAGCAGTATGTACTCTATGCATGGAGGTAGATAAATAAAGCAGTATGTACTCTATGCATGGAGGTAGATAAATAAAGCAGTATGTACTCTATGCATGGAGGTAGATAAATAAAGCAGTATGTAATCTATGCATGGAGGTAGATTAAGCAGTATGTACTCTATGCATGGAGGTAGATTAAGCAGTATGTAATCTATGCATGGAGGTAGATAAATAAAGCAGTATGTAATCTATGCATGGAGGTAGATAATTAAAACAGTATGTAATCTATGCATGGAGGTAGATTAAGCAGTATGTACTCTATGCATGGAGGTAGATAAATAAAGCAGTATGTACTCTATGCATGGAGGTAGATAAATAAAGCAGTATGTAATCTATGCATGGAGGTAGATAAATAAAGCAGTATGTAATCTATGCATGGAGGTAGATAAATAAAGCAGTATGTACTCTATGCATGGAGGTAGATTAAGCAGTATGTAATCTATGCATGGAGGTAGATAATTAAACAGTATGTAATCTATGCATGGAGGTAGATTAAGCAGTATGTACTCTATGCATGGAGGTAGATAATTAAAACAGTATGTAATCTATGCATGGAGGTAGATTAAGCAGTATGTAATCTATGCATGGAGGTAGATAAATAAAGCAGTATGTAATCTATGCATGGAGGTAGATTAAGCAGTATGTAATCTATGCATGGAGGTAGATAATTAAAACAGTATGTAATCTATGCATGGAGGTAGATTAAGCAGTATGTACTCTATGCATGGAGGTAGATAAATAAAGCAGTATGTACTCTATGCATGGAGGTAGATAAATAAAGCAGTATGTAATCTATGCATGGAGGTAGATAAATAAAGCAGTATGTAATCTATGCATGGAGGTAGATAAATAAAGCAGTATGTACTCTATGCATGGAGGTAGATAAATAAAGCAGTATGTACTCTATGCATGGAGGTAGATACATAAAGCAGTATGTACTCTATGCATGGAGGTAGATAAATAAAGCAGTATGTAATCTATGCATGGAGGTAGATAAATAAAGCAGTATGTACTCTATGCATGGAGGTAGATAAATAAAGCAGTATGTAATCTATGCATGGAGGTAGATAAATAAAGCAGTATGTAATCTATGCATGGAGGTAGATGAATAAAGCAGTATGTAATCTATGCATGGAGGTAGATTAAGCAGTATGTACTCTATGCATGGAGGTAGATAAATAAAGCAGTATGTACTCTATGCATGGAGGTAGATTAAGCAGTATGTACTCTATGCATGGAGGTAGATAAATAAAGCAGTATGTACTCTATGCATGGAGGTAGATTAAACACAGTATGTACTCTATGCATGGAGGTAGATTAAGCAGTGTGTACTCTATGCATGGAGGTAGATTAAGCAGTATGTACTCTATGCATGGAGGTAGATAAATAAAGCAGTATGTACTCTATGCATGGAGGTAGATTAAGCAGTATGTAATCTATGCATGAGGTAGATAAATAAAGCAGTATGTACTCTATGCATGGAGGTAGATTAAGCAGTATGTAATCTATGCATGGAGGTAGATAAATAAAGCAGTATGTACTCTATGCATGGAGGTAGATTAAGCAGTATGTACTCTATGCATGGAGGTAGATAAATAAAGCAGTATGTAATCTATGCATGGAGGTAGATTAAGCAGTATGTACTATATGCATGGAGGTAGATTAAGCAGTATGTAATCTATGCATGGAGGTAGATAAATAAAGCAGTATGTAATCTATGCATGGAGGTAGATAAATAAAGCAGTATGTACTCTATGCATGGAGGTAGATTAAGCAGTATGTACTATATGCATGGAGGTAGATAAATAAAGCAGTATGTACTCTATGCATGGAGGTAGATAAATAAAACAGTATGTACTCTATGCATAGCCATGGCTTCTGATGACTCTCGTCCACTCCTACCTTTGAAAGTCTGTTTCATTTGTCACAAATCAATATTTACATCCACTATCAATCTCTGAACATCGTTTACACATTAAGCCTGGACCTCTGGCTTATTCATAAATGATCATAGCCAAGGTCAGTCTGCACCATCTCTATATCTGTGTTGATTGGTATTTACAGTCCTGTGTTGTTGTGCTTCCTTATCTGTTCCCACGGCAACAATTACCCAGGGGCCTCGTCGGGCAGCACAGACCTTCTCCCTGCTCCCAGCATCTCCACCAATTGGACTGCTTCCCTTGTGACAGACAGTGGGCGGGACAGCGACCTCATCTTCCGGTTTGACGGGCGGCAAGCAGCAAAGATTCCTGACCAGATGGTACCACAGAACCTGACGGATCAGTTCACAATCGCCACGTGGATGAAGCATGGCCCCACTCCTGGACTGAGGGGGGCGGAGAAAGAGACCCTGCTCTGCAACTCTGATAAGACAGGTGAGAAGAGGGGAAGGAAGGTAGGAGGGAAGAGAGTGGTGTGGCTGGGAGAGAAGTAAAGTGGGAAGGGCTGTGTGTAGAGGGGCAGGAACATTGAATGGGTGTGGTCTACTGACAAGAATGGGTTTATCTTCACTTAAGAGAAGGGTCTTAATTCAAAGGTTGTGGTAATTTTAGGGAAGGTGTGTTACATGTACGCCCTCTTCTCTTTCTTCATCCCCTCTCCAGAGATGAACAGACACCACTACTCCCTTTACGTCCATAACTGTCGTCTGGTCTTCCTGCTCCGGAGAGACTTCACCCAGGTGGACACCTTCAGACCTGCAGAGTTCCACTGGAAACTGGAGCAGGTAGGCTACACAGTAGGCTTTGTGTACCTCAGTGATATTCATTTGTAATGTACTGTACCACTAAAGAGGACAGCTTGTCCTTACGAGTGTGCTGTCTATGAAACATGATGTGATGTTCAGATGGCCTGGACCAACAACTCCATCTAGAGGCTCTTGTTCAACACCTAAAGTCCTTCATCCCAGAACCTCTCTAAAAGCCTCGATGCACAGAGCAGTTGAGACTGTTTTAGACCTAGACATATGAAGACCATCTCTATTGAAAATATGTCCTTCGCCGTTATGTCCTTCGCGCGCGCGTGTGTGTGTGTGTGTGTGTGTGTGTGTGTGTGTGTGTGTGTGTGTGTGTGTGTGTGTGTGTGTGTGTGTGTGTGTGTGTGTGTGTGTGTGTGTGTGTGTGTGTGTGTGTGTGTGTGTGTGTGTGTGTGTTTCCTCTGGGGATGAAGGTGGGCTGGCAGTGAGGATACAGTGACTTGCAAAATGATTCACCACCTTGGAATGTTTCCTATTTTGTTGCCTTACAACCTGGAATAAACATTGATTTTTTGGGGGGGGCTTGTATATCATTTCATTTACACAACATGCATAACACTTTTAAGATACAAAATATTTTTTCTCGTGAAACAAACAAGAAATAAGACCAAAAAAAACAGAAAAACTTGAGCGTGCATAACTATTCACCCCACCAAAGTCAATACTTTGTACAGTCACCTTTTGCAGCAATTACAGCTGCAAATCTCTTTGGGTATGTCTCTATAAGCTTGGCACATCTAGTCACTGGAATTGTTGCCCATTCTTCAAGGCAAACTGCTCCAGCTCCTTCAAGTTGGATGGGTTCCGCTGGTGTACAGCAAACTTTAAGTCATAGCACAGATTCTCAATTGGATTGAAGTCTGAATTTTGACTAGGCCATTCCAAGACATTTAAATGTTTCCTCTTAAACCACTTGAGTGTTGCTTTAGCAGTATGCTTAGTATGCTTTAGTCATTGTCCTGCTGGAAGGTGAACCTCCATCCCAGTCTCAAATCTCTCAAGACTGGAAACAGGTTTCCTTCAAGAATTTCCTGTATTTAGCACCATCCATCATTCCTTTAATTCTGACCAGTTTCCCAGTCCCTGCCGATGAAAAACATCCCCAAAGCATGATGCTGCCACCACCATGCTTCACTGTGGAGATCAGTCAAATCAAATCGAAGTTTATTTGTCATGTTTGCGGTAAGTAAAGAAGTAAAACAACAGTAAAAGGACAGTTAAAAATAACCTAAATACAATGAAATGCTTACTTAGAGTAGAGAGTCTCTAACCAACAGTAGTGAGGCAATTTGTAAAAAATAAAAATAAAAAAGTGTTAGGGTATATACAGTAGAGAGTCTAATAGGTAAGTAATACAGTAGTGAGGCTAAAAACAACAGTAGAGAGTAAACAGGACAGTTAAAAGTATAATACAGTAGTGAGGCTATATACAGTAGAGGTCTAAATAGTGAGGCATACAGTAGAGAGTCTATATATACAGTAGTGAGGCTATATACAGTAGAGAGTCTATATACAGTAGTCTATATACAATAGAGAGGCTATATACAGTAGAGAGTCTATATACAGTAGAGAGCTATATACAGTAGTGAGGCTATATACAGTAGAGAGTCTATATACAGTAGTGAGGCTATATACAGTAGTGAGTCTATACAGTAGAGAGTCAGTAGTGAGGCTATATACAGTAGAGTCTATATACAGTAAGAGTCTATATACAGTAGAGTCTATATACAGAGGAGTATATACAGTAGAGAGTCTATATACAGTAGAGTCTATATACAGTAGTGAGGCTATATACAGTAGAGTCTATATACAGTAGAGCTATATACTCTATACAGTAGAGAGTCTATATACAGTAGTGAGGCTATATACAGTAGTGAGGCTATACAGTAAATCAAATCAAATCAAATCAAATCAAATTTTATTGTCACATACACATGGTTAGCAGATCTTAATAGCTGAACATGCTTCTAGTTCCATAATGCAGTGATAACTAATCTAACTAACAGTCTTATACACAGTGTAAGGGGATAAGGAACATGTACATATGATATATGAATGAGTGATGGTACAGAGCAGCATCTATATACAGTAGTAGAGAGTCTATATACAGTAGGCTATATACAGTAGTGAGTCTATATACAGTAGAGTGTCTATATACAGAGTCTATATATACAGTAGTGAGGCTATATACAGTAGAGAGTATATATACAGTAGAGTCTATATACAGTAGAGAGTCCATATACAGTAGAGTCTATATACAGTAGTGAGGCTATATACAGTAGTGAGGCTATATACAGTAGAGAGTCTATATACAGTAGAGTAGGCTATATACAGTAGTGAGGCTATATACAGTAGAGAGTCTATATACAGTAGAGAGGCTATATACAGTAGAGAGTCTATACAGTAGAGTTCATATACATTACTGAGGCTATACAGTAGAGAGTCTATATACAGTAGTGAGGCTCTATACAGTAGAGAGTCTATATACAGTAGTGAGGCTATATACAGTAGAGAGTCTATATACAGTAGAGAGGCTATATACAGTAGTGAGGCTATGAAGGTAGAGAGTTCATATACAGTAGTGAGGCTCTCATACAGTAGTGAGGCTATATACAGTAGAGAGACTATATACAGTAGTGAGGCTATATACTGTAGAGAGTCTATATACAGTAGTGAGGCTATAAGTACAGTAGAGAGTCTATATACAGTAGATAGGCTATATACAGTAGAGGGTCTTATATACAGTAGTGAGGCTATATACAGTAGAGAGTCTATATACAGTAGAGAGTATATATACAGCAGTGAGGCTATATACAGTAGAGAGGCCCCATACAGTATGAGGCTATATACAGTAGAGAGACTATATACAGTGAGGCTATATACATAGAGATACTATATACAGTAGTGAGGCTAGCTATATACAGTAGAGGCTATATACAGTAGTGAGGCTCTATACAGTAGTCAGGCTATATACAGTAGAGAGTCTATATACAGTAGTGAGGCTCTATACAGTAGTGAGGCTTTATACAGTAGAGAGTCTTATATACAGTAGTGTGAGGCTATATACAGTAGTGAGGCTCTATACAGTAGTGAGGCTTTATACAGTAGAGAGTCTATATACAGTAGTGAGGCTATATACAGTAGTGAGGCCTCTTATACAGTAGTAAGGCTATATACAGTAGTGAGGCTCATACAGTAGTGAGGCTATATACAGTAGAGAGGCTATATACAGTAGCGAGGTTAAGTAGCACAGTAGCGAGACTATATACAGTAGAGAGGCTACATGGCTGTAGCGAGGCTATATACAATGGCGAGGCTATATACAGTAGCCGGGCTATATACAGTAGCGGCTATATTCAGTAGCGAGGCTATATACAGTACAGAGGAGCTATAACAGTAAGCGAGGCTATAATTGTAGCGAGGCTATAAAAGTAACGAGGCTATAAAAGTAGCGAGGCTATAACAGAAGCAGGCTATATACAGTAGCGAGACTATAACAGTAGCGAGGCTATAACAGTACCGAGGCTATATACAGAAGCGAGGCTATAAAAGTAGCGATATATATACAGTAGCGAGGCTATAACAGTAGCGAGGCTATAACAGTAGCGAGGCTATATACAGTAGCTAGACTATAACAGTAGCGAGGCTATAACAGTAGCGAGGCTAGATACAGAAGCAGCTATATACAGTAGCGAGGATATAACAGTAACGAGGCTATATACAGAAGCGAGGCTATAACATTAGCGAGGCTATAACAGTAGTGAGGCTATATACAGTTGCGAGGCTATAACAGTAGCGAGGCTATATACAGGTACTGCTAGTCGGGCTGATTGAGATAGTATGTACACGAGATATGGTTAAAGTGATCATATATACAGTATGATAAACAGAGAGTAGCAGTAGTGTAAAAGAGGGGTTAGGGTGGTGAGTGTAGGACACAATGCAGATAGCCGCCCGTTAGCTAATGGGTACTGGTTGGTAGGGCTAATTGAGATAGTATGTACATGAATGTATTGTTACAGTGACTATGCATATAGTCATAAACAGAGAGTAGCAGTAGTGTAAAAGAGGGGTTGTGGGTGATGGGTGGTGGACTCAATGCAGATAGCCCCAGCAGCTGTGCGGGGGCACTGGTTGGTCAGGCTAATTGAGATAGTAGGTACATGAATGTATTGTTAAAGTGACTATGCATATATAATAAACAGAGAGTAGCAGCAGCGTAAAAGGGGGTTTGGGGGTACACAATGCAAATAGTCCGGATAGCCATTTGATTACCTGTTCAGGAGTCTTGGCGGCTTGGGGGTAAAAACTGTTGAGAAGCCTTTTTGTCCTAAACTTGGCACTCTGGTACCACTTGCCATGTGGTATTAGAGTGAATAGTCTATGACTGGGGTGGCTGGGGTCTTTGACAATGTTTAGGCCTTCTTCTGACACTGCCTGGTGTAGAAGTCCTGGATGGCAGGCAGCTTAGTCCCAGTGGTGTTCTGGGCCGTACGCACTACCTCTGTAGTGCCTTGCGGTCGGAGGCCGAGCAGAAGCCGTGCGAGGCAGTGATGCAACCAGTCAAGATGCTCTCGATGTTGCAGCTGTTGAACCTTTTGAGGATCTGTGGACTCATACCAAATCTTTTTATTTTCCTGAGGGGGATTAGCTTTGTCATGCCCTCTTCATGACTGTCTTTGGTGTGTTTTGACCATTCTAGTTTGTTGTTGAGGTGGACACCAAGGAACTTGAAGCTCTCAACCTGCTCCACTACAGCCCCATCGATGAGAATGGGGTCATGCTCGGTCCTCCTTTTCCTGTATTTCACAATCATCTCTTTCATCTTGGTTACGTTGAGGGATAGGTTGTAAATTCTGGCACCACCCGGCCAGGTTTTTTGACCTCCTCCCTATAGGCTGTCTCGTTTTTGTCGGTGATCAGGCCTACCATTGTTGTTTCGTCTACAAACTTAATGATGGTGTTGGAGTCGTGCCTGGCAATGCAGTCGTGGATGAACAGGGAGTATAGGAAGGACTGAGCATGCACCCTGAGCTCCAGTGTTGAGGATCAGGAGTGACAGATGTGTTGCTGCCCTACCCTCACTTTGGGCACAAGGACTATGGTGGTCTGCTTGAATATGTTGATATTACAGACCTCAATCAGAAACATGTTGAAAATGTCAGTGAAGACACCTGCCAGTTGGCAGCCCATGCCCAGAGCACACGTCCTGGTAATCCATCTGGCCCTGGCCTTATGAATGTTGACCTGTTTAAAGGTCTTACTCACGTCAGCTACGGAGGATGGTGTTCTCGGGGATGATGAGAGGTGTTGGGTTTGCGCCAGACATAGCATTTGATTTGATGCCCAAATAGCTTCATTTAGTCTCATCTGACCAGAGTGCCTTCATACACATATGTATGGGGAGTTTCCCACATGCCATTTGGCAAACACCAAATGGGTTTGCTTATTTTTTCTTCTTTAAGCAATGGCTTTTTCCTGGCCACTCTCTTATAAAGCCCAGCTTCTGTGAAGTGTACGGTTGAAGTGGTCCTATGGACATATACTCCAATCTCCGCTGTGGGCTCACTGCAGCTCCTTCAGGGTAATCTTTTGGTCTCTTTGTTGCCTCTCTGATTAATGCCCTCCTTGCCTGGTCCCTGAGTTTTGGTGGGACCCTCTTGGCAGGTTTGTTGTGCGTATTCTTTCCATTTTTTTTAATAATGGATTTAATGGTGCTCTGTGGGATATTCAAAGTTTTGGATATTTTTTTATAACCCAACCCTGATCTGTACTTCTCCACAACTTTGTCCCTGACCTGTTTGGAGAGCTCCTTGGTTTTCATGGTGCCGCTTGCTTGGTGGTGCCCCTTGCTTAGTGGTGTTGGAGACTCTGGGGCCTTTCAGAACAGGTGTATATATACTGACATCATGTGACAGATCATGTAACACTTAGATTGCACACAGGAGGACATTATTGAACTAATTATGTGACTTTTGAAGGTAATTGGTTGCACCAGGTCTTATTTAGGGGCTTCATAGTGAAGGGTGAATACATATGCACCACCACTTTTCCTTGGTAATTCTTTGAAACAAGTCATCTTAAAATTTCACTTCACCAATTTAGACTATTTTGTGTATCTCCATTACATGAAATCCAAATAAAAACCATTTAAATTACAGGTTGTAATGCAAAAAAATAAGAAAAATGCCAAGGGGGGATGAATACTTTTGCAAAGCACTGTATGTTTGTCTGTAGCTAGATTGACTCTTGGCCAAACCTAGCGGGCTGACATATGTGTTTATGTACAGTGTGTGGGTGGGTGACAGCAGCAGCTCCTCTCGCCTGAGGATGTGTCTGTCTCAAGGTTGGCCTGGTCATGCTTATTGTCAGTCTCCAGACCCTGAACGCAGCTCTCTGATTGGACAAAAGAGACGAGCAGCTGAAGCCGGGCAGTGAGAGGCAGAGTACTGGGGCTGCTGGGTAATTTGAGGACAGACGCTGGCTGTGATTTGAGGAAGGACTGGGGTCAGAGCGTGACCTTGTGACCGGGGTTGACCATTTGTGAGTCACCATCTGGAGAAGTTCTGTAACATTTCAGAACAAGACATGGCAGCCTGTCTCTCCACAGTCCTTGCTTTCTCCTCATCTCTCTATCTCTAAAATGACACAATACATTATTTAGAAGAAAAAAGAAAACGCACACCTATTAAGACGAGGTGCTGACTAGCGGAGTAGAAAACTTGAAAATGAAGAGAGCCGCACACTCTAGGAGCTCAGATGCAAAAATGTAATTACCAACGTTTCGACAGCCAAGCTGTCTTCATCAGGGTATAATCACAAACACTGCGGGATGACTTGTTTATGTAGTGTCAAAAGACACAGGTGTCTGTAATCATGGCCAAGAGTGGCCTAATATCATTGGTTATCATTGGTAATTATCAAATATTAAAATGTCCTAAAAAGAACAGCATACAAACAACAAGTGCATAGCATACGATCATAGATTAATTTGACTACACAAGCTTTCAAACAATTACAATGGCAAATTACAAAGCCACAATTGGTGGCTGACTAAATACTTTTTTCCCCCCACTGTATGTTGATGTTGGGGTGGTACTGGAGATGATGAACATGAAGTTCATAAATTGTGAAGTTCCCTTTTAACTTGGACAACTTGGACACCACTGGACATGCTGTGTATAGCACAGATCATACAACGAGTGTACAAAATTAAGAACACGTTCCATTGACTGACCAGGTCAATCCAGGTGAAAGCTTTTATCCCTTATTGATGTCACTTGTTAAATTCACTACAATCAGTGTAGATTACGGATTTTTAAACTGAGACAATACCGACATGGATTGTGTATGTGTGCCATTCAGAGGTGAATGGGCAAGACAAAATATTGAATTGCCTTTGAACAGGGTATGGTAGTAGGTGCCAGGTGCACCAGTTTGAGTGTGTCAAGAACTGCAACGCTCCTGGGGTTTTTATACTCACCAGTTTCCCGTTTGTATCAAGAATGGTCCAGCACCAAAAGGACATCCGGCCAACTTGACACAACCGTAGGAAGTATTGGAGTCCATATGGGCCAGCACCCTGTGGACACCTTGTTGACTCCACGCCCTGACCAATTCAGGCTGTTCTGAGGGCAAAGGTGGAGGTGTAACCCAATATCAGGAAGGTGTTTCTAATGTTTGGTGTAGACATCCATGAATGTAGATTGTAATTCCTGTTGAAAGGTCTAGGAAACATCCAACAGTTTGTGACTGAATGTAGCTTGTCATCCTGGCGGTTTTAAGACGAGGAAATAAAATAAAATATGCATGACTGAAAGTGAGAAAGAAAAACCAGACAGAGAAAGACAACCTCTGATCATTTGGATATGAACGGTGTCTCAGCTGTGTGTGGAAATTGAACGTCTAAGTGACATCATTTCCTGGGGGCGATTCCATGAAAACGGAGTAGGCTTAAATGAAAGCAATCTGAAAAACACACAGGGATGATTCAGTCACTTTTACATCACTGGAGCGTTGGAATAGAACAAGATAGTCAGAAGTGGTGTTTTTAAATGCAGTCATGGGAGACTGTTAACTAGTTAACATTTACCTGTTTACACTACCTGTTAAGACAATCTTGTTAACACTGCCTGTTAAGACTGTCTGTTAAGACTACCTGTTTACACTACCTGTTAAGACAACTTGTTAACACTGCCTGTTAAGACTGCCTGTTAAGACAACCTGTTAACACTACCTGTTAAGACTGCCTGTTAAGACTACCTGTTAAGACGACCTGTTAAGACAACTTGTTAACACTGCCTGTTAAGACTACCTGTTAACACTACCTGTTAAGACTGCCTGTTAAGATGACCTGTTAAAACGACCTGTTAAGACAACTTGTTAACACTGCCTGTTAAGACTGTCTGTTAAGAATGCCTGTTAAGACTACCTGTTAACACTACCTGTTAAGACAACTTGTTAACACTGCCCGTTAACACTGCCTGTTAACACACTGCCTGTGGTAAGACTGTCTGTTAAGACTACCTGTTTACACTACCTGTTAAGACAACTTGTTAACACTGCCTGTTAACACTGCCTGTTAAGACTGTCTGTTAAGACTACCTGTTTACACTACCTGTTAAGACAACTTGTTAACACTGCCTGTTAAGACTGTCTGTTAAGACTGCCTGTTAAGACTACCTGTTAACACTACCTGTTAAGACAACTTGTTAACACTGCCTGTTAACACTGCCTGTTAAGACTGCCTGTTAAGACTACCTGTTAACACTACCTGTTAAGACAACTTGTTAACACTGCCTGTTAACACTGCCTGTTAAGACTGCCTGTTAAGACTGCCTGTTAACACTACCTGTTAAGACAACTTGTTAACACTGCCTGTTAACACTGCCTGTTAAGACTGCCTGTTAAGACTACCTGTTAACACTACCTGTTAAGACAACTTGTTAACACTGCCTGTTAACACTGCCTGTTAAGACTGCCTGTTAAGACTGTCTGTTAAGACTACCTGTTTACATACCTGTTAAGACAACTTGTTAACACTGCCTGTTAACACTGCCTGTTAAGACTACCTGTTTACACTACCTGTTAAGACAACTTGTTAACACTGCCTGTTAACACTGCCTGTTAAGACTGTCTGTTAAAGACTACCCGTTAAGACTACCCATTAAGACTACCCGTTAAGAATACCTGTTAAGACTACCTGTTAAGACTACCTGTTAAGACTACCCATTAAGACTACCCAGTAAGACTACCTGTTTACACTACCTGTTAAGACAACTTGTTAACACTGCCTGTTAACACTGCCTGTTAAGACTGCCTGTTAAGACTACCTGTTAACACTACCTGTTAAGACAACTTGTTAACACTGCCCTGTTAACACTGCCTGTTAAGACTGTCTGTTAAGACTACCTGTTTACACTACCTGTTAAGACAACTTGTTAACACTGCCCGTTAAGACTGTCTGTTAAGACTACCTGTTTACACTACCTGTTAAGACAACTTGTTAACACTGCCTGTTAAGACTGTCTGTTAAGACTACCTGTTTACACTACCTGTTAAGACAACTTGTTAACACTGCCTGTTAACACTGCCCGTTAAGACTGCCTGTTAAGACTGCCTGTTAGCACTACCTGTTAAGACAACTTGTTAACACTGCCTGTTAACACTACCTGTTAAAGACAACTTGTTAACACTGACTGTTAAGGCCACTCGTTAAGACTACCAGTTAAGACCACTCGTTAAGACTACCTGTTAAGACTGCCTGTTAAGACTACCTGTTAAGACTACCTGTTAAGACTCACCTGTTAAGACTACCCAGTAAGACTACCTGTTTACACTACCTGTTAAGACAACTTGTTAACACTGCCTGTTAACACTGCCTGTTAAGACTGCCTGTTAAGACTACCTGTTAACACTACCTGTTAAGACAACTTGTTAACACCACCTGTTAACACTGCCTGTTAAGACTGTCTGTTAAGACTACCTGTTTACACTACCTGTTAAGACAACTTGTTAACACTGCCCGTTAAGACTGTCTGTTAAGACTACCTGTTTACACTACCTGTTAAGACAACTTGTTAACACTGCCTGTTAAGACTGTCTGTTAAGACTACCTGTTTACACTACCTGTTAAGACAACTGTTAACACTGCCTGTTAACACTGCCTGTTAAGACTGCCTGTTAAGACTGCCTGTTAGCACTACCTGTTAAGACAACTTGTTAACACTGCCTGTTAACACTACCTGTTAAGACAACTTGTTAACACTGACTGTTAAGGCCACTCGTTAAGACTACCAGTTAAGACCACTAAGACTACCTGTTAAGACTGCCTGTTAAGACTACCTGTTAAGACTGCCTGTTAAGACTACCTGTTAAGACTACCTGTTAAAATTACTTGTTAAGACAACCCGTTAAGACTACCCGTTAAGACTACCTGTTAACACGACCTGTTACTGATTCAGAGGGGTTGGGTTAAATGCGAATACACATTTCAGTTGATTGCATTCAGTTGTACAACTGATTAGGTATCCCCCGTTCCCTGTTAGCATGTTCTTCTCTTCATTGAAATTAAGGAAGAGGATATAACCCATGTATGTGGGGCATTGAGTGTTCAATCTATACCCATATAGTTCTAAAGGAGAGGAACGGATGAAGATGATGATGAAGATGAGAATGATAAGAACATAAATGTGAAAACACACACACACACGACCACTCTGGACCAGTATATGCTATCTGTAGTGACTCAGTAGTGCAGTCAGTAAGTGTGTGAAGGGAAGCAGAGGGTCATAATAGAGCTGCTATATCTGGAAGACAGAGAGAGAGAGGGGAGTGAGAGACAGAGAGAGAGGGGAGAGAGAGAGACAGAGAGAGAGAGAGAGGGGAGAGAGAGAGACAGAGAGAGAGAGAGGGGAGAGTGAGAGACAGAGAGAGAGGGGAGTGTGAGTGAGGCAGAGAGAGAGTGAGGCAGAGAGAGAGGGGAGAGTGAGACAGGAGGTGAGTGAGAGAGGGGAGAGGAGACTGAGAGAGGGGGAGAGTGAGCCAGAGAGAGGAGACACAGAGATAGAGGGAGAGTGAGAAAGAGAGAGGGGGGAGAGAGACAGAAAGAGACAGAGAGAGGAGGGGAGAGGAGACATAGAGAGAGGGAGACAGAGAGAGAGAGAGAGACATGAGTGAAACAGAGAGAGAGAGGGGAGAGGAGACAGAGAAAGGAGACAGCGAGAAAGAGAGAGGGGGAGAGGAGACAGAGAGAGAGGGGACAGAGACATAGAGAGTGAGAAAGAGAGAGAGAGGGGAGAGTGAGACAGGGAGAGGAGAGCGAGGGGAGGGGGCAGGTTGTGTGTGTGCGTGTGTGTGTGCGCGGTAGAAGTGTCTGTAGTAGAAGTGTGCCTCTTCCATTGTACACACCCTCTCTCCTCTCCTCTCTCTCTCCTCTCTCCCTCTCCTTTCTTCCTCGCTCCTCTCTCCCTCGCTCTTCTCTCTCTCTCTCGTTTCTTCTCCTCTCTCTCTCTCTCTCTCTCTCTCTCTCTCTCTCTCTCTCTCTCTCTCTCTCTCTCTCTCTCTCTCTCTCTCTCTCTCTCTCTCTCTCTCTCTCTCTCTCTCTCTCTCTCTCTCTCTCTCTCTCTCTCTCTCTCTCTCTCTCCTCTCCTCTCCTCTCCTCTCTCTCTCTCTCTCTCTCTCTCTCTCTCTCTCTCTCTCTCTCTCTCTCTCTCTCTCTCTCTCTCTCTCTCTCTCTCTCTCTCCTCTCCTCTCTCTCTGTCCTCTTAAGCCCCTGTACTGACAGAGGATCTGAGAGGTCTTTCGCCCTAATGTCCCTGCCCTACTCTTTTTGTTTCAGATGTAGCTTTTCAAAAGAATCCTCTCCTCTGGCTTTAGTGTTTGTGTCTGTTTAGTTCCGGCACTTTCTGTATACTGTCTCATGTGTGTGCTTGGCCCAGTATGGGAACATACACGCACACCTACAGAACCAGTCAAACGTTTTAACACTACTCAATCAAGGGTTTTTCTGATTTGCACTATTTTCACATTGTAGAATAATAGTGAAGACATCAAAACTATGTGGAATAACATGGAATCATGTAGTAACCAAAAAAAGTGTGAAACAAATCAAAATATATTTGATATTTTACATTCTTTCAAAGTAGCCACCCTTTACCTTGATGACAGCTTTTGCACACTCTGGCATTCTTTCAACCAGCTTCACATGGAATGCTTTTCCAACCGTCTTGAAGAGTTCCCAAGTACTGAGCACTTGTTGAGTTATTTTCCTTCACTCGGTCCATCTCATCCCAAATCATCTCACTTGGGGTTGAGGCCAGTGATTGTGAGGACAGGTCTCCATTACTCCTTGACTGGCACTTTGGTTTTCTTTGAGAAATAAAAAGTAATAGGGGGATTGGGAGAGAGGAAGGGAGGTAGAGATGCAGAGAGGCAGAGAGAGGCAGAGGAGAGAGGAGGCAGAGATGAAGAGAGGGGAAGGGGGCAGAGGCAGAGAGGCAGAGGAGGCAGAGAGGTAGAGAGGCAGAGAGGGAGGTAGAGATGCAGAGAGGAAGAAAGAGGCAGAGATGCAGAGGGAGGGATGCAGAGATGCAGAGAGGAGGGAGGCAGAGGGGGAGGATGCAGAGAGCTTCCCTCTCTCTTCCTCTCTCTTCCTCTCTCTAGGTCTCTCTCTTCGTCTCACTTCCTCTCTCTTCCTCTCACTCTTTCTCTTCATCTCTCTCTCTCTCTTCTGTCTCTCTTCCTCTCTCTTTCGTCTCTTCATCTCTCTTCCTCTCTCTTTCGTCTCTCTCGTCTCTCTTCCTCTCTCTTTCTCGCTTCCTTTCTCTTCCTCTCACTTCGTGTCTCTTCGTCTCTTCCTTCTTCGCGTCTGCTCTTCCTCTCTTCGTCTCTTTCTCTCTCTTCGTCTCTCTTTCCTCTCCCTTCTCTTCCGCTCTTCTTCATCTCTCTTCTCCTTCTCTTCGTCTCACTTCGTTCCCCGCTTCCTCTCTCTTTCGTTTCTCTTCTTCTCTTTCCCTCTCTTCATCTCTCTTCTTCGTCTCTCTTTCTCTCTCTCTTTCTTCTCTCTTCCTTCTCTTCCTCTCTCTTCCTCTCTCTTCGTGTCTCTTTCGTCTCTCTCCCTCTCTCTTCGTCGTCTTCCTCTCTCTCGTCTCTTCTCTTTCTCTTCATCTCTCTTCCTCTCTTTCCTCTCACCTTTCCTTCCTCTTCCTCTCGCTTCCTTTCTCTTTCCTCTCTCTTCTCTGTCGGTCTTCCTCTTCTTCGTTTTCTTTTCTTTCTCTTCTCTCTTCTCTCGCTTCTCTTTCTGTTCCTCTCGCTTCGTCTCTCTCTTCCTCTCTCCTCTCGCTTCCTCTCTTCCTCTCTCTACGTCTCTTTCCTCTTTCTCTCTTACCCTCTCTCTTCCTCCCTTTCTCTTCGTCTCTTCGCTCTCTTCCTCTCTCTCCTCTCGCTTCCTCGTCGCTTCGTTTCTCTTCGTTTCTTCCTCTTTCTCTCTCTACTCTCTCTCTCTCTCTCTTTCTCTCTTTCCTCTCTCTTCCTCCCGCCTCCGTCTCTCTTCCTCTCCTTCTGCCTTCTTCCCTCTCTCTGCCTCCTCTTCTCTCTCCTTTTTCTTCCTTCTCTTCATCTCTTCCTCTCCTTCGTCTGGCTTTGTCTTGTCATCGTCTCCCTTCTCTCTTTCGTTTCTTTCTCTTCACTCTCATTCCCACTTCCTCTCTACTCCTTTCTTCCTCTTCATCTCTCTTCCTCTCTTCCTTTCCTTGCTCTCTTTCTCTCTCGCTTCGTCTCTCTTAATCTCTTCCTCTCTTTCCTTCTTCGTCTCTCTTCCTCTCTTCATCTCTCTTCCCTCTCTTTCCTCTCTCTTTCGTCTCTTCCTCTCTCTCCTCTCTCTCTCTCTCTCTCTCTTTCTCTCTCTTCTCCTCTCTTCCTCTCGCTTCCTTTCTCTTCCTCTCTTCCTTCTCTTCATCTCTTCCTTCTTCCTTCTCTTTGTCTCTCTTCCTCTCTTTCCCTCTCACTTCCCTTCTCTCTTTGTCTCTTCCTCTCTTCCTTGCCTTCTTCTCTCTTTGTCTAGCTTCCCTCTCTCTTCTGCTCTCTCTTCCTGTCTCTTTCTGTCTCTCTTCCTTTCTCCTCTCTCTTCGTCTCTCTCTTCGTCTCTCTTCGTCTCTCTACTCCTCTTCCTCCTCTCTTCCTCTCTCTTCCTCTTTTCCTCTCGCTTTCCTTTCTTCCTCTCTCTTAGTCTCTCTTCCTCTCCCCCCCTCTCTTCTCTTTCCTTTCTCTCTTCATCTCTCTTCGTCTCTTCCTCTCTTCCTCTCGCTTTCTCTCTTCGTTTCGTTTGTCTCCTTTCTCTTACTCTCTCTCTTCCTCCCGCTTCCCTCTCTTTCCTCTTCTCTTTCTTTCCTCTCTTCGTCTCTCCTCTCTCTTTCCTTTCTCTTCCGCTCTCTTCATCTCATCTCCTTCTCTTCGTCTCGCTTCGTCTCGCCTCGTCTCGCTTCCTCTCGTTTTTTCTCTTTCTCTTCTCTTTCTCTCTCATCCTCAACGTCTCCTCTCTTTCCTCTCTCTAGGGTCTCTTCTGCCTCTCTTCCTCGCTCTTCGTCTCACTTCCTCTCTCTTTCTTCTCGCTTCCTTTCTCTTCCTCTCTTTCGTCTTCACTTCCTCTCACTTCCTCCACTTCCTTTCTCTTCCTCTCTTTTCATCTCTTTTCATCTCTCTTCCTCTCTCTTCCTCTCTCTTCTCTCTCTTTCTCCTTTCTCTTCGTCTCTCTTCCTCTCTCTTCCTCTCTCTTCCTCTCGCTTCGTCTCTCTTCGTTTCTCTTCGTTTCTCTTCGTCTCTCTTTCTCTCTCTTACTCTCTCTCTCTCTCTCTCTCTTTCTCTCTCTTCCTCCCGCTCCGTCTCTCTTCCTCTCTCTTCGTCTCTCTTCCTCTCTCTTCCGCTCTCTTCATCTCTCTTCCTCTCTCTTCGTCTGGCTTTGTCTTGCTTCGTCTCGCTTCCTCTCTCTTCGTTTCTCTTTCTCTCTCTTTCTCTCTCTTCCTCTCGCTTCCTCTCTCTTCCTCTCTCTAGGTCTCTCTTCGTCTCTCTTCCTCTCACTTCTTCTCTGTTCCTCTCGCTTCCTTTCTCTTCCTCTCTCTTTGTCTCACTTCCTCTCACTTCCTCTCACTTCCTTTCTCTTCCTCTCTCTTCATCTCTCTTCCTCTCTCTTCCTCTCGCTTCCTCTCTCTTCCTCTCGCTTCGTCTCTCTTAATCTCTCTTCCTCTCTCTTCGTCTCTCTTCCTCTCTCTTCCTCTCTCTTTCTCTCTCTTTCTCTCTCTTCCTCTCTCTTCCACTCTCTTCCTCTCGCTTCCTTTCTCTTCCTCTCACTTCGTCTCTCTTCATCTATCTTCCTCTCTCTTCGTCTCTCTTCATCTCTCTTCGTCTCTCTTCGTTTCTCTTCCTCTTTCTTCGTTTCTCTTCCTCTCTCTTTGTCTCTCTCTCTTCCTCTCTCTTCCTCTCTTTTCCTCTCGCTTCGTTTCTCTTCCTGTCTCTTCGTCTCTCTTCGTCTCTTTTCCTCTCCCTCTCGCTTCCTTTCTCGTCCTCTCCCTTCGTCTCTCTTAGTCTCACATTCTCTCTCTTCCTCTCGCTTCCACTCTCTTTGTCTCTCTTCGTCTCTCTTCTCTCTCTTCCTTTCTCTTCCGCTCTCTTCATCTCTCTTTCTCTCTTCCTCTCGCTTCCTCTCTCTTCCTCTCTCTTCGTCTCACGTCCTCTCACTTCCTCTCACTTCTCTCTCTTCCTTTCTCTTCCGCCTCTTCATCTCTCTTCCTCTCTTCTTCGTCTCGCTTCGTTTGTTTCTCTTCTGCTTCTTCGCTTTCTCTCTCTCATCCTCTTGCTTCCTCTCTTTTCTCTCTCTAGGTCTCTCTTCGTCTTCTTCCTCTCTCACTTCACTTCCTCTGTTCCTCTCGCTTCCTTTCTTTCCTCTCTTTTGTCTCACTCCTTCTCACTTCCTCACTTCCTTTCTTCCTTCTCTCATCTTCTTCCTTCTCTCGCTTCTCTCTTTCTCTCTATTCCTCTCTTCCCTCTCTTCCCTCTCTCCTTTCTCTTTCTTCACTCTCTTCCTCTCTTCGTTTCTTCGTCTCCTACTTCTCTTATCTTCTCTCCTCTTCTTTCTCTCTCTTCCTCCCGCTTCATCTCTTTCTTCCTCTCTCTTTCCTTTACTTCCGCTTCATCTCTCTTCCTGTCTCTTCACTTTCTTCGCTTTGTCTCGTCTCCCTGCCTCGCTTCCTCTCTCGTCCCTTCTTCCTCTCTTAGTCTCGCATTCTCGCTTCCTCGCCCTCTCTCTAGGTCTCCTTCGTCTCTCTTCCTCACTTCCTGTTCTCTCCGCCTTCTTTCCTTTTCTTCTTCCTCTCCTCTTTGTCTCACATCTTCTCACGTCCTCTCACTTCCTTTCTCTCTTCCTCTCTTCATCTCTCTCTCCTCTCTATTCATCTCGCTTCCTCTCTCTTCCTCTCGCTTCGTCTCTCTAATGTCTCTTCCTCTTTCTCTGCCTCTTCTCCTCTCTTCCTCTTGCTTCCTCTCTTCCCTCTCTAGGTCTCTCTTTCTCTCTTCCTCTCTTCGTTTCACTCTCTCTCTTCCTCTCGCTTCCCTTTCTTCCCCACTCGTCTCATCCTCTCTTGTTTCCTCTCTCTTCCTCTCTAGGTCTCTCTGCCTCTCTTCCTCTCTCTTCGTTCCCACTTCCTCTCTTTTCTCTCGCTTCCTTTCTCTTCCTCTCTCCCTCACTCTTCACTCTCCCTTCTTTCACTTCGTTTCTTCCCCTTCTCTTCTCTCTCTTTCCTCTTCCTCTCTTCCTCTCTCTTTCTCTCTCTTCCTCCCGCTTCATCTCTCTTTTCTCTCTTCCTTTATCGCCTCTCTTCATCTCTCTTCCTCTCTCTTAGTCTGGCTTTGTCTCGCTTCGTCTACGCCTCCTCTCTCTTCGTTTCTCTTTCTCTCTCTTCCTCTCTCGCTTCCTCTCTCTTTCCTCTCTCTAGGTCTCCCTTCGTCTCTCTTCCTCTCACTTCCTCTCTGTTCCTCCTTTCCTTTCTTTCCTCTCTTTGTCTCACATCTTCTCACGTCCTCTCCTTCCTTTCTCTTCCTTTCTTCCTCTCTCTATCTCTTCCTCTTCTATTCCTCTCTGTTCCTCTCTCTCTCTCTTCCTCTCTTTTCATCTTCTCTCTTAATGTCTCTCTCTTCCTCTCTCTTCATCTCTCTTCCTCTCTCTCTTCATTCCTCTTCTTCATCTCTTCCTCTCTTTCTTCCTCTCTTTCTCTTCCTCTCTCTTCCTCTCTCTTTCCTCTTTCTCTCTCTTCCTCTCTTCCTCTCTCTTCCTCTCTCTTCCTCTCACTTCGTCTCTCTTCGTCTAGCCTCCCTCCTCTTCGTCTCTCTTCCTGTCTCTTCTCCTCTTCTTTCTCTTCTCTCTTCGTCTCTCTTCGTCTCTCTTCCTCTCCTCTCTTTCCTCTCTCTTTCCTCTTCCTCTCTTTTCCTTCCCTCTATTCCTCTGCCTTGAGTCTCTCTTCTCTCCCTCTCTCTTCCTTTCTCTTCATCTCTCTTAGTCTCTCTTCCTCTCCTTCCTCTCCTTCCTCTCTCTTCGTTTCTCTTCGTTTTCTCTTTCGTTCCTCTTCTCTCTACTCTCTTCCTCCCGCTTCCTCTCTCTTCCTCTCTCTTAGGTCTCTCTTCCTCTCTTAGATCTCTTCTCTCTCTTCCTTTCTCTTCCGCTCTCCTTCATCTCTCTTCCTCTCTTCGTCTTCTGTCTCGCCTGCCTCGCTTCCTCTCTCTTCGTTTCTCTTTCTCTCTTTTCTCTCTCATCCTCTCGCTTCCTCTTCTTCCTCTCTCTAGGTCTCTGTTCGTCTCTCTTCCTCGCTTCTTCGTCTCACTTCCTCTCTTTCTCTCGCTTCCCTTTCCTTCTCTAAATCTTTCTTCTGTCTCATTATCTCTACTTTCTCACTTCCTTTCTCTTCCTCTTTTTCATCTCTTTTTCATCTCTCTTCCTCTCTCTTCCTCTCTCTTTCTCTCTATTCCTCTTCTCTCTCCCTAATCTCTTCCTCTTTCTCTTGGATTATGCCCCTCTATGTTTAAATATCTCTCTAAATAATTCCTCTCGCTATCGTTTGGACTCTTGGTTTCTCTTCGTTTCGTCTCTTCTCTCTTACTCTCTCTCTCCTCTTCTCTCTCTTCCTCCCGCTCCCGTCTCCTCCTCTCTTCGTCTCTTTCCTCTCTCTTCCCCCGCTCTCTTCATCTCTCTTCCTCTTCTTCGTCTGGCTTTGTCTTGCTTCGATCTCGCTTCCTCTCTCTTCGTTTCTTTCTCTCTCTCTTTTCTCTCTTCCCTCTCGCTTCCTCTCTCTTCCTCTCTAGGGTCTCTCTTCGTCTCTCTTCCTCTCACTTCTCTGTTCCTCTCGTTCCTTTCTCTTCCTCTCTCTTTGTCTCACTTCCTCTCACTTCCTCTCACTTCCCTTTCTCCTCTCTTCATCTCTCTTCCTCTCTTCCTCTTAAAATATCTCTTCCTCTCGCTTCTGCCTCTCTTAATCTGGTCTTTCCTCTTAAATCTCTCTTTCTCTCTTTCCTCTCTCTTCCACTCTCTTCCTCTCACTTCCTTTCTCTCCTCACTTCGTCTCTCTTCATCTGCTCTTCCTCTCTCTTCGCTTCTCTCTTCCTCTTCGTTTTCTTCCTGTCTCTCTCTCTTCCCTCTCTCTCTCTTTCCTCTCGCCTGCTCGTTTCTCTTCCTGTCTCTTCGTTCTCCTTCGTTCTTTCCTCTCCCTCTCGCTTCCTTTCGTCCTCTCCTTCGCCTCCTCTTAGTCTCGCATTCTCTCTTCCTCTCGTTTCCACTTTCTCGTCTCTCTGCCTCTTCTCTCTCTTCCTTTCTCTTCCGCTCTTCATCTCTCTTTCTCTCTTCCTCTCGCTTCCTCTCTTTCCTCTCTCTTCGTCTCACGTCCTCTCACTTCCTCTCACTTCTCTCTCTTCCTTTCTCTTCCGCTCTCTTCATCTCTCTTCCTCTCTCTTTCGTCTCGCTTCGTCTCGCTTCCTCTCTCTTTCGTTTCTCTTTTCTCTCTCTTTCTCTCTCATCCTCTTGCTTCCTCTCTCTTCCTCTCTCTAGGTCTCTCTTCGTCTCTCTTCTCTCTCTTCATTTCACTTCCTCTCTCTTCCTCTCGCTTCCTTTCTCTTCCTCTCTCTTCGTCTCACTTCCTCTCACTTCCTCTCACTTCCTCTTCCTCTCTTTTCATCTCTCTTCCTCTCTCTTCCTCTCTCTTCCTCTCTCTTTCTCTATATTCCTCTCTCTTCCTCTCTCTCCCTCTCTCTCTTCCTCTCTCTTCGTTTCTCTTAGTTTCTCTTTCGTTTCTCTTCGTCTCTCTTTCTCTCTCTTACTCTCTCTCTCTCTCTCTTTCTCTCTCTTCCTCCCGCTTCATCTCTCTTCTCTCTCTCTTCCTTTTTTTCTTCCGCTCTCTTCATCTCTCTCCTCTCTCTCGTCTGGCTTTGTCTCGCTTCGTCTCGCTTCTCTCCTTTTTCTCTTCTCTCTCTTCCTCTCGCTTCCTCTCTCTTCCTCTCTCTAGGTCTCCTTCGTCTCTCTTCCTCTCCCCACTTCCTCTCTGTTCCTCCTCGCTTCCTTTCTCTTCCTCTCTCTTTGTCTCACATCTTCTCACGTCCTCTCACTTCCTTTCTCTTCCTCTCTTCATCTCTTCCTCTCTATTCCTCTCGCTTTCTCTCTCTTCCTCTCGCTTCGTCTCTCTTAATGTCTCTTCCTCTCTTTCGTCTCTCTTCTTTCCTCTCTTTCTCTCTCTTTCTCTCCTCTTTCTTCTCTCTTCCTCTCTCTTCCTCTCGCTTCCTCTCGCTTCCTTTCTCTTCCTCTCTCTTCGTCTCTCTTCTTCATCTCTTCCTCTCTCTTCGTCTCTCTTCCTCTCTCTTCCCTCTCTCTTTCCTCTCTAGGTCTTTCTTCGTATCTCTTCCTCTCTCTTTGTCTCTCTCTCTCTTCCTCTCACTTCCTTTCTTTTCCTCTCGTTCATCTTCTCTTCCTGTCTCTTCGTCTCTCTTTCTCTCTTTTCCTCCCTCTTCCCTTCCTTTCTCATCCTCTCTCTTCGTCTCTCTTAGCCTCGCTTTCTCTCTCTTCCTCTCGTCTCCTCTCTCTTCGTTTCTCTTTGTCTCTCTTCTCTCTCTTCCTTTCTCTTCCGCTCTCTTCATCTCTCTTTCTCTCTCTTCCTCTCGCTTCCTTCTCTTCCTCTCTCTTTCCGCTCTCTCTTCATCTCTCTTCGTCTCACTTCCTCTGGCTTTGTCTTGCTCCTTCCTTTCTCTTCATCTCTCTCTCTCTCTTCGTCTCTCTTTCTCTCTCTTCGTCCTCTCCTCTCTCTTCATCTCTCTTCCTCTCTCTTCGTCTCTCTTCGTCTCTCTTCCTCTCTCTTCCTCTCGCTTCCTTTCTCTTCCTCTCACTTCGTGTCTCTTCGTCTCTCTTCCTCTCTCTCTTGGGCGTCTCTCTTCCTCTCTCGTCTCTCTTTCTCTCTCTTCGTCTCTCTTCTCTCCTTTCTCTTCCGTCTCTTCATCTCTCTCTTCCTCTCTCTTCGTCTCGCTTCCTCTCTCTTCGTTTCTCTTTCTCTCTCTTTCTCTCTCTTCCTCTCGCTTCCTCTCTTCCTCTCTCTCTAGGTCTCTCTTCGTCTCTTCCTCTCACTTCCTCTCTCTTTCCTCTCGCTTTCTCTCTCTTCCTCTCGCTTCCACTCTCTTCGTCTCTCTTCGTCTCTCTTCTCTCTCTTCCTTTCTCTTCCGCTCTCTTCATCTCTCTTCCTTTCCTCTTCCTCTCACTTCTGTTTCTTCGTCTCTCTTCCTCTCTCTCTTCGTCTCTCTTCCGCTCTCTTCGTCTCTCTTTCTCTCTCTTCATCTCTCTTCCTCTCCAATTCCTTTCTCTTCCTCTCTCTTCCTCTCTCTTCCTCTCGCTTCCTTTCTCTTCCTCTCTCTTCATCGGTCTTCCTCTCTCTTCCTCTCTCTTCTCTCTTTTCTCTCTCTTCCTCTCGCTTCCTTTTCTCTCCTCTCGTCTTTCTTCCTCTCTCTTCCTCTCTCTTCCTCTCCTTTCTCGCTTCCTCTTCCTCTTCCTCTCTCTTCCTCTCGCTTCCTCTCTCTTCCTCTCACTTCCTCTCTCTTCGTCTCTCTTCCTCTCTCTCTCCTGGTCTCTCTTCGTCTCTCTTCGTCTCTCTTCCTCTCTCTTCTCTCTCTTCCTCTCTTCCTTTCTCTTCCTCTCTCTTCATCTCTCTTCCTCTCTCTTCCTTTCTCTTCCTCTCTCTTCCTTTCTCTTCTTCTGTCTTCCTCTCTCTTCTCTCTCTTCCTCTCGCTTCCTCTCTCTTCCTCTCTCTTCGTGTCTATTTCGTCTCTCTTCCTCTCTCTTCCTCTCTCTTCCTCTCTATTCAACTCTCTTTCTCTCTCTTCCACTCTCTTCCTCTCTCTTCCACTCTCTTCCTCTCTCTCCTCTCGCTTCCTTTCCTTCCTCTCTCTGTGTCTCTCTTCCTCTCTCTTCGTCTCTTCTTCCTCTCTCTTTCTCTCTCTTCCTCTCTCTTCTTCTCTTTTCCTCTCGCTTCGTTTCTCTTCCTGTCTCTTCGTCTCTCTTCGTCTCTCTTTCCTCTCCCTCTCGCTTCCTTTCTCATCCTCTCTTTCGTCTCTCTTCGTCTCTCTTCTCTCTCTTCCTCTCTCTTCCTCTCTCTTCCTCTCTCTTCCTCTCTCTTTGTCTCCTCTCTCTTCCTTTCTCTTCCGCTCTTTCATCTCTCTTTCTCTCTATTCCTCTCGCTTCCTCTCTCTTCCTCTCTCTTCCTCTCTCTAGGTCTCTCTTCGTCTCCTTACTCTCTCTTCCTCTCACTTCCTTTCTCTTCATCTCTCTTCTCTCTTCGTCTCTCTTCCTCTCTCTTCGTCTCTCTTCCTCTCTATTCATCACTCTTCCTCTCTTTTCTCTCTTTCTGTCTTCCTCTCTCTTCTTCGTTCTCGCTTCCTCTCTCTTCCTCTCATTCGTGTCTTGCTCTCTTCCTCTTCTCTCTTCCTCTCTATTCAACTCTTTCTCTCTTTCCATCTCTGCCTCTATGTATCTCTCTATGTCTCTTTCCTCTCGCTTCCTTTCCTTCCGCCTCTTCATCTCTCTCCTCTCCTCTTTCGTTCTTCCTCTCTCTTCATCTCTCTTAGTCTCTCTTTCTCTCTCTTCCTCTCGCTTCCTTTCTCTTCTCTTCGTCTTTCTTCGTCTCTCTTCCTCTCACTTCCTCATCTCTCTTCTCGCTCTCTTCGTCTCTTTCCTCGTCTTCCACTCTCTTCCTCTCTCTTCGGTCTCTCTTCCTCTCTCTTCCTCTCTTCCTCTCTCTTCGTCTCTCTTTTCTTCTTCATCTCTTTCGTCTCTCTTCCTCTCTCTTTGTCTCATCTCTCTCTTCCTCTCTCTTCCTCTCTTTTCCTCTCACTTCCTTTTCTCTTCCTGTCTCTTCGCCTCTCTTCGTCTCTTTCCTCTCCCCTCTCTTCCTTTCTTCGTCCTCTCTCTATTCATCTCTCTTAGTCTCTCTTTCTCTCTCTTCCTCTCCTTCCTCTCTTCGTCTCTCTTCCTCTCTCTTCCTCTCACTTTGTCTCTTCGTCTCTCTTCTCTCTCTTCCTCTCTCTTCCTCTCACTTCGTCTCTTATTCGTTCTCTCTTCCTCTCTCTCTTCTCTCTCTTCCTCTCTCTTCGTCTCTCTTTCTCTCTCTCTCGCTTCCCTCTCTTCCTTTCTCTGTCTCTCTTTCTCTCTTCCTCTCGCTTCCCTCTCTTCCTCTCTCTCTCTCTTCCTCTCTCTTCCTCTCTTTTCTCTCTCTTTCCTCTCTTCCTGTCTCTCTTCCTCTCACTTCCACTCTCTTTTCACTTCCTCTCTCCCTCTCCTTTCTTTCCTCTCTCTTCATCTCTCTTTCAGTCTCTCTTTCTCTCTCTTTGTCTCTCTCTTTCCTCTTCCTCTTCCTCTTTCTTCCTCTTCTTCTCTCTCTTCCTTTCTCGCTTCCACTTCCTTCTTCCCTCTTCGCTTCCTTTCCTCTTTTCATCTCTCTTCCCTCTCTTCGTCTCTCTTCCTCTCTCTTCTGTCTATTCGTCTCTTTCCTCTTCTTGTCTCCTCTTCCTTTCTTCCGCTCTCTTTCATCTCTCTTTTCTCTCTTCCTCTCGCTTCCTCTCTTTCCTCTCTCTTTGTCTCTCTAGGTCTCTTCCTTTACTCTCTTCCTCTCACTTCCTCTCTTCTTGTCTCTCTATTCCTCTCTTCCTCTCCTTCTGCCTCTTCTCTTCCTCTCTATTCATCACTCTTCCTCTCTCTTCGTCTCTTTCTCTCGTTTCTCACTTCACTCTCTCTTCCTCTCGCTTCCTTTTCTTCTTCCTGTCTTTCTCTCTCTTCGTCTCTCTTCCTCTCCCTTCGTTCCTTTTCTTCCTCTCTATTTCATCACTCTTCGTTCTCTTTCCTCTCTCTTCCTCTCTCTTTCCTCTCTCTTCCTCTCTCTTCCTCTCTTTGTCTCTCTCTTCCTTTCACTTCCGCTCTCTTTCATCTCTTTCCTCTATTCCTCTCGCTTCCTCTCTCTTCCCTCTCTCTTCCTCTCTCTTTCTCTCTCTTCGTCTCACTTACTCTCCTTTCTCACTTCTTTCTCTTCATCTCTCTCTCTTCCTCTCTCTTTCCTCTCGCTTCGTCTCTTCCTCCTCTCTATTCATCACTCTTCCTCTCTTCTTTCTCTCTCTTCCTCTCCCTTCCTCTCACTTCCTCTCTTCCTCTCACTAGGTGTCTCTTCGTCTCTCTCTTCCACTCTCTTCCTCTCTCTTCGTCTCTCTTTCTCTCTCTTTCTCTTTCTCTCCTTCTCTTCCGTTCTCTTCATCTCTCTTCCTCTAGGTCGTCTCTTCCTCTCTCTTAGTCTCTCTTCTTTCTCTTCCTCTCTCTTCCTTTCTCTCTAGGTCTCTTTCGTTCGTCTCTCTTCCTCTCTCTTCCCTCTCGCTCTCTCTTCCTCTCGCTTCCACTCTTTTCCTCTCACTCCTTTCTCTTCCTGTCTCTTCGTCTCTCTTAAGTCTCTTTTCCTTTCTCCTCTTCTCTCCTTTCTTGTCTCTCTCTCTTCATCTCTCTTCATCTCTCTTAGTCTCGCTCTTTCTCTTCCTCTCTTCCTCTCTTCCACTCTCTTCTCGCTTCCTTTCTTGTCTCTCTTCTTCATTCCTTTTTTAGTCTCTCTTTCTCTCTCTTCCTTTCTCTTCCACTCTCTTCGTGTCTCTTCGTCTCTCTTCCTCTCTCTCCTTTCTCTCTTCCGCTCTCTTAGGTCTCTCTTCCTTTCCTCTTTGTCTCACTTCGTGTCTCTCTTTCGTCTCCTTCTCTCTCTTCTCTCTCTTCCTCTCTCTTCGTTCTCTTCCTCTCTTCGTGTCTATTCGTCTCTCTTCCTCTCTCTCTTTGTCTCCTCTCTCTTCCTTTCTCTCCGCTTCTCTTCATCTCTCTCTTTCTCATTCCTCTCGCTTCCTCTCTCTTCGTCTCTCTTCGTCTCTCTTTCTCTCTCTTTCTCTCTCTTCC